>NC_142928.1:179082119-179179619 GCF_046866305.1 Octopus bimaculoides | reverse complement strand
GGCTGCGTGCACTTAAATATTTCCTCGACCTATGCCCAAACCCACAACCCGACACCTCCACCACTCATTCGTCTGGCCGAACTTCTCCTCTCTCTTAATTGCTTCTCGTTTGTGGGTGATTTCCACCAGCACAACTAGGGAGTGGCCATGGGAACAAGAATGGGCCCCAACTATGCGAACCTGTTCGTTGGCTATGTTGAGACCCAAATATTCTCAAGTTTCACTGGTCCTACTCCCGAACTATACGGTCGTTATATTGACGACTGTATTGGTGCCACCTCACTCTCCCGCGAACATCTTGACTCATTCCTCTCTTTTGTCCAATCCTTCAAGCCTGCCCTCCACTTCTCCTGCACTATCTCTGACACCTCTATCCCCTTTCTTGACATTTCGGTCAGCATCCATCACTCCACTCTTAGCACTTCCATCCACTACAAACACACAGACTCACACACTTATCTTAACTTCTCCTCCTCCCACCCTAAACACACCAAGCTTTCCATCCCCTATTCCCAATACCTCCATCTACGCAGGCTCTGTAGTGACGGCCATGACTTTGAGACTCAGTCTCAACTCATGGCTTGCCACTTTATCCTACGTGGATATCCCCTCACCACCATCCACACCGCCCTTGCCAGAGCACATTCCATGGACTGTGCATCTGCTCTCTCCCCCCGAACCCACCCTGCCATTTCCCCTCACCTACCATCACACCACCCTACCCCTCCAACGCACCATTCTCCGAGCTTTCCGGCGCCTCCAGTCCGACCCCTCCACCTCCCACATCTTCCCTAATCGACCCCTCACCTCCTTCAAACAAGCCCATAACCTACGAAACCTCTTGGTCCACAGCTTCTTCCCCAACCCAACCTCCCAACCTGGCTCATTCCCTTGCTCCTGCCCACGCTGCCGCACTTGCCCTTACCTCTCGAACACCACCCTCCTCACCGGCACCCATCATCGACCCTATCGCATCACCGACTCCTTCACCTGCACTTCTACCAACATCATCTATTGCATCTCCTGCTCTCTCTGCCATTCTCTGTACATCGGACAAACGGGGCGCTGCCTGGCCGACCGATTCGCGGAACACCTCCGAGACATCAACGTTTGCAATGACACACTGGTGTCACACCATTTCCGCTCTGCCGGTCACTCCTTGCAGCAATACCTGTCTGTGTTTGGATTGTCCTTGCACAGGGGCCATCCAGACTCCCGTTTGCGCCGTGAACAGGGATTAATCTTCTCTCTTCGCTCCTTTGCGCCACATGGGCTCAACTCCCCTCCCCATTTCATCTAAACCCCCCTGCTTCTCTCTCTCCCCCTCCACCCTCTCTCCTACTTCCTACCACTCACCTCTCCTCTCTTCCCACCCACCTCTCCTCTCCTGCTCTGACCCCTACTTCTCTGTACTTCTCTTCACCCCTACTCTTTCTCTCTTCTCTCTTACTCTCTTCTCTCTTTCTCTCACTCTCTTCTCTCTCACTCTCTTTCTCCCTCCTCCCATACCCACCTTACCCCTCTCTTATATCCACCTTCCCTTCCCCCTTCATCGTCACCCCTCCCCCTTCATCATCAAACCTCCCTCATAAGCTCATCTCACCCCAACACACTCCTACTCTACCTTCCCACCCCACCCCATCCAATTCCTTACACCCACCCCAACCTCTGCCTACCCACAAAACCCTACCTCTACCCCCACCCTCAGCCTAACCCACACTCCACCCATGCTTTCCTCACTCTCGCCTTCCCCGCCGTCGCCGTCCCCACCTCTCACCTCCCAACACTCTCACACCACACCATGTTACACCATATCACACAACACATCACTTCACAACACACCACCACACACACACTAGCACTGACCAACTCCCTTCTCCCTTCCCCACTTTTTCACACCTACATACACACATACATACGTTAAGATCACCAGCATTCTCACACACACACACAGCTTCTCATATTTGGGTTCACCGCTTCTTTCCCCTTTTGTTATTTCCCCTTTTTCTTAGCTCTCCTGTGTGAACTTTCTGTCTGGCAGTCGCCATGATAGATCGCTGACCACGACATTTAAATTTTTTTTCTCCTAGACTAGCTCTTGTGCAGGTGGCACATAAAATACACCATTTTGAGCGTGGCCGTTGCCAGTACCACCTGACTGGCCTTTGTGCGGGTGACACGTAAAAGCACCCACTACACTCTCTGAGTGGTTGGCGCTAGGAAGGGCATCCAGCTGTAGAAACTCTGCCAAATCAGATTGGAGCCTGGTGTTGCCATCCGGTTTCACCAGTCCTCAGTCAAATCGTCCAACCCATGCGAGCATGGAAAGTGGACGTTAAACGATGATGATGATATATATATGAATATATATATATATAAATATATATATATATAAATATATATATATATATATATATATAAATATACATGTATATATATAGATGTGATTTCTGCGGGACAACCTGTTGAAAGCCACCGACCAGATTTGTGGGTGGTGTAAGGTCCCCTCCCGACCCAGAGTAACGTGGTGGTGGAACAAGGAGGTAGACAGGGCTATTAGACAAAAGAAACAGGCTTGGAAGGACTGGAAGAACGGTGGTAGCAGGGAATTGTACCAATGTGCCAGAAGGGAGGCTAGGCGACAGGTTTATTTAGCCAGAGGGGAAGCAGATAAGGAAAGATTTGCCAATGTTCTGCGCCGTGAGGACCAAAGACTCGAGGTATTTCGTGTTGCAAGACAGTGTAGGAGAGAGAATAGTGATGTTGTAGGACAGAAATGTGTTCGCATGGATGATGGTACGCTTGCATTAAATGAGGATGCAAAGAAAGAGGTCTGGAGATGCCACTACGATAGATTGCTTAATAAAGAGAATGAATGGGAGAAAGAGAGCCTGCCGTATGTCAACCCAATAGAGGGACCAGCTATCCGAGTTGATAGTACCAGGGTAGATAAAGCAATTAAGAGTATGAAGACCGGGAAAGCCCCCGGCCCATCAGGAATCACTGCAGAGATGCTCAAAATATCTGGCAGTGTTGGCTATAGCCTAGTCACCCGTATTACGAACCAGGTGATACACGAAGGAGTCATACCCAATGACTGGTGTAGCAGCATCATAGTCAACTGCTACAAAGGTAAAGGTGACGCTTTAGATACAAATAATTACAGAGGCATCAAGCTGTTAGATCAGGTTATGAAAGTTACAGAGAGGGTCATAGCCCAACTAATTAGGGAGCGAATCAATTTAGATGAGATGCAGTTTGGGTTTGTGCCAGGTAAAAGCACTACTGATGCCTTATTTATAGTGAGACAGTTGCAGGAGAAATACCTAGCTAAGGATAAACCTCTGTACCTGGCTTTCGTTGACATGGAGAAAGCCTTTGACAGGGTCCCCCGATCCCTTATCTGGTGGTCAATGAGGAAACTTGGGATAGAAGAATGGTTAGTGAGAGCTGTGCGAGCCATGTACAGAGATGCTGCCAGTAAGGTGAGGGTTGGAAATGAGTACAGCAATGAATTCTGGGTAGAGGTAGGGGTCCACCAAGGTTCCGTCCTCAGCCCCCTCTTATTTACCATAGTCCTCCAGGCAATCACAGAGGAGTTCAAGACAGGTTGCCCCTGGGAGCTCCTCTATGCTGATGACCTTGCCCTAATTGCGGAGTCACTATCAGAACTAGAGGAGAAGTTTCAGGTGTGGAAGCAAGGTCTAGAATTGAAGGGCCTTAGAGTCAACCTAGCTAAAACCAAAATCCTAATAAGTAGGAAGGTAGATAAAACACAAACCCCTTCAGGTAGATGGCCCTGCTCAGTATGTAGAAAAGGAGTAGGTAGTAACTCTATAAGATGTACCCGGTGCAAGCTATGGACACATAAGAGGTGCAGCAACATCAAAGGCAGGTTAACTAGCAAGTTAGTTTTTGTTTGTGGCAGATGTTCAGGTGCAATAAAGACTGCAAACAAACAAGAAACAACTTCTATCTCATTCCAGGGTGAAAAACTAGAGGTAGTCGATAGCTTCCGCTATCTGGGCGACCAAGTTAGTAGTGGGGGTGGGTGCGCTGAAAGTGTAGCTGCTAGAATAAGAATAGCCTGGGCAAAGTTTAGAGAGCTCTTACCCCTGCTGGCGACAAAGGGACTCTCACTCAGAGTAAAAGGCAGACTGTATGACGCATGCGTACAAACAACCATGCTACATGGCAGTGAAACATGGGCTGTAACTGCTGAGGACATACGTAAGCTCGCAAGGAATGAAGCCAGTATGCTCCGTTGGATGTGTAATGTCAATGTGAATACCCGTCAGAGTGTAAGTATCTTGAGAGAAAAGCTGAACATTAGAAGCATCAGTTGTGGCGTGCAAGAGAGACGATTGCGCTGGTATGGACATGTGGTGAGAATGGATGAGGATAGCTGCGTGAAAAAGTGCCACACCCTAACAGTTGAGGGAACCCGTGGAAGAGGTAGGCCCAGGAAGACCTGGGCTGAGGTGGTGAGGCAAGACCTTCGTACATTGGGCCTCACCGAGGCGATGACTACTGACCGAGACCTTTGGAAATGTGCTGTGCGTGAGAAGACCCGGCAAGCCAAGTAAGATCGTTGCCAGTGCCCCTGGACTGGTTCTTGTGCGGGTGGCACATGAGATGCACCATTTTGAGCGTGGCCGTTGCCAGTACCGCCTGACTGGCTCCTGTAGGATTTTCGAGCGAGATCGTTGCCAGTGCCCCTGGACTGGCTTGTGCGGGTGGCACATAAAAGACACCATTTCGAGCGTGGCCGTTTTCGTGCGGGTGACACGTAAAAGCACCCACTACACTCTGAGTGGTTGGCGTTAGGAAGGGCATCCAGCTGTAGAAACTCTGCCAAATCAGACTGGAGCCTGGTGTTGCCATCCGGTTTCACCAGTCCTCAGTCAAATCGTCCAACCCATGCTAGCATGGAAAGCGGACGTTAAACGATGATGATGATGATGATGATGATATATATATATATATATATATATATATATATATACATAGAAATATATATATATATATATATATATATATATATATATATATATATATATATATATACACATAGAAATATATATATATATATATATATATATTGCCTCGGTGAGGCCTGATGTTCATATATATATATATATATATATATATATATATATATATATATGAACATCAGGCCTCACCAAGGCAATGACTAGTGACCGAGACCTTTAGAAATATGCAGTGCGTGAGAAGACCTGGCAAGCCAAGTGAGAGCATAACCCGTGGCCTATGCCAGAGGTGTAACCAGCCCATTTATGCGTACCTTTCTTTCATATACACCAAACTCTGCTTGCGAAGACTTGTTGAGGCAAGTGAAATTGAAATCAAATCAAATTTGATGACTGGCACATATGCCAGTGGAGCGCTAAGAGCACCATCTAAGTGTGATCATTGCCAGAGCAGCTGACTGGCTTCCATGCCGGTGGCACGTAAAAATACCAGTGGCATGTGAAAAAACATTCGAGCAAGGTTGTAGCCAGTGCCGCTGGACTGGCTCCTGTGCAGATGACACATAAAAAACACCACTTGAGCGTGACCGTTGCCAGTACCACCTGACTGGCCCTCGTACCGATGGCACATAAAAGCACCCATTACACTCTCGAAGTGGTTGGCGTTAGGAAGGGCATCCAGCTGTAGAAACTCTGCCAGATCAGATTGGAACCTGGTGCAGCCATCTGGTTTGCCAGTCCTCAGTCAAATTGTCCAACCCATGGTAGCATTGAAACAGCTGGTAAGCGATGATGATGATGAAGATGATACATATATATATATATATATATATATATATATATATATATATATATATGTAAGCGATGATGATGATGATGAAGATGATACATATATTATATATATATATATATATATATAATAATAATAATAATAATCATAATAATAATCCTCTGTCTTGAAATGTGACCACTGATTGTCAACAAAGAATCACTGTTCATAGACAAATGGTGTCATCTATTTGCAGTTTCCCATGAAAATATGTCCAGGCTGTTCATTGATATATTAGGGGAAATATTGTTTTGCTTGGAAGCAAGTGAAGATTGGCAACAAGAAGAGTGTCTGGTTATAGAGAATTTTACATTGAAGTCACATCTGAGCCAATCAAGCATAGAAAAGTGGACATTAAAAATGAAAATGAATCTCTCTCTCTCTTTATATATATATATATATATATATCGAAAGAGAGAGTCAGATAAATAGAGATACACACATATGTGTATGTATACAGAGAGAGAGAGAGAGAAGGAGAAAGAGATGTGTATGTGTGAATGTCTAATTCAGAGAAATGCTGTGTGTTTGTGTCATTAGATTATTAAACTTGTACAACAGGAAAAGTGAAAAAGAAGGAACTGATGAAACGGTTAGGAAGTGGATCAGTGTTGTAGTTGTTGTGCAAGGCCACAATGAGTGGCTGTAAGGGATGCATATACTCAGGCTGACAACAAAATATGACCCATAGATCCATCTTCTTATTTATACCATGTGTTAACTTAGCTAAAGAGTAAACTGCACAATCTGATGCTGGTTTATTAGAATCTGGACATATTCCACTTTCTCCATTGTGCAGTCAATTTCTTACAGCCATAGGTTTTTGTGGTGGCCACAGTGGAAGCTGGCAAAGTGGACTTATTCAAAATACAGCAGTTATTGTTCAACTGTTCTTATTATTTGTAGTGTGTGAAGGAGGCAAGCTGGCAGAACTGTTAGCACAGCAGGCAAAATGCTTAGCAGCATTTCATCTGTCTTTACGTTCTGAGTTCAAATTCCACCAAGGTAGACTTTGCTTGTCATCCTTCGGGGGTTGATGAAATAATTACCAGTTGAAAACTGGGGTCAATGTAATCAACTTATCCCTCTCTCAAAATTACTGGCCTTGTGCCAAAATATGAAATCATTATTAGTAGCGTGTGAAGGCAGACAACTAGCAGAAGCATTTGCATGTTGGACAAAATGCTTAGCAGCATTTCTTCTGGTTTTACATTCTGAGGTCAAATTTTGCCAAGGTCAATTTGCCTTTCATCCTTTCAGCATTGGTGAAATAAGTACCAGTTATGCACTGGGGTTGATGTAATTGACTAGCCCCCTCCCACAAAATTTCCATTTAGCCCTCAGTCAGCCCTTAACATGCATACCTGTAATCAAAGATATTAAAGCAATGACAATCTCAACTTTTTCCCCATGTGCAAAAAACCTATGTCTACATTATAACAATGTCTCCTTTTTTAAAATAGTAGGGTTTCACTTCAAGGAAATTTGGCTGCTATTTCTGGCAGGTCAGCTGGCCTTGCAAAAATTTGCCTCATTGCTATTGTAGTTATGTTCTGGGGTGTTGTGTATGTATCTACATGTTTGGAGGTGGGTTTTGTTTTACATGTGGTGGCAGGTCTGTGATTGTTGAAACTTGGGTGTGGCAACAAAATATGCCTCTCACATATCCTGGTGGTCTTTCAATTTTCTCATTTTTGTTTTGTTGTGTTGGTACTTGGTGCTTGAAATTGCAAAATGTTCCTCAAATATTACTCGGTATCTTAAAAATGGATAAATCATCATCATCATCGTCATTGTCATAGCTATCAGTTTTACATCTACCTTTTCCATATTGGTAGAAGCTGGACGAAACTTATTGAGGCTGTATGTTTACACTGGGTGTTCTTCTTGACACCAACACTTGATTTTCAAGTATCTTTTATCTTTGTCTTTCAGTTATTTGATTGAGACCATGCTGGGGCACTGCCTTGAACAAATTTTAAGTCAAACAAATTGATTCCAGTATTTTATTTTTAAAGCCTGGTAATTAATCTTTCTGTCTCTTTTGCTGAACTACTAAGTTATGGGGACATAAACACACCAACACCAGTTGTCAAGCAGTGATGGAGGTTAAAAATAGACACACACACACACACACATGCAGATGCACACACATACAACCAAGCTTCTTTCACTTTCTGTCTACCAAATCCACCTACAAGGCTTTGGTCAGCCCGAGGCTATAGTAGAAGACACTTGTCCAAGGTGCCACACAATGGGTCCGAACCTGGAACCATGTGGTTGGGAAGCAAACTTCTTACCACACAACCACACCTTTTTATCCTACTGATTTTCACAAAGGATGAAACCACTGAGCTACAGGACACACTGTGTTTTTGCCAAAATGGTGACAATATGAAGATACATGAAAAGACTCACACATACCCCCACACACACACACACACAATAGGTTTCTGTACAGTTTCTGTCAACTAAATCTCACCCACAAAACATTGGTTGGCTCAAAGCTATTATAGAAAACACTTGCCCAAGGTTCCACACAGTGGGATTGGATCTAAGAAATATGGTTATACAATGAACTTCTTAACCACACAGCCATGCTTGCATCTATAAATAGACCAGATAAACATATCCTGAATATAATATGCTAGAAAAAACTACAAGTTGGTCATGACTTAAATGTCAGTTGATCAATGTTTTTTCTTCAGACAAGTGGACAGGTGTAGAAACGAAATCTGAGGATGCAAAGAATGTGAGTTAACCAGGTAATCATAGAATATAGTTGACTAAGCAAATCTTGAAAGAAAGTAATTAAAATTAACTCTAGTATGTAGAGAGACACACAAATGAAGTATTACAAAATATAAAACAGCAATATAAAAAAAGGAAGTCATTTTTGACTCTTCCAACACTATATTAGAAAACAAAAGGAGCAAATGTTAATATACATATGAAAATTAAACTTGATAATATTAATAATAAATTGTCAAGAATATATATACACACACATATACACATGCATATGCATATGATGATGATCAGGTTAAGTGGGTGGATACATTTTGTTTACATTTACATTTAATAGTTTCACAAATAGTATTAATCTAAATTCTTTAGAAATAGAAAATGAACTTTAATCAGCTTGAGCTATTATGAAGAAATATACTTTATTTCAACTACTTCAGTATAGTTTTCTCTCAAGGGTCTTTGTCACATGATCAATTCAATTTGCTTGTTTGGTCCTTTTTTTTTCTAATTTTGTTTTTGATTATGAGTGTGTGTGTGTGTGTGTGTGTGTGTGTGTGTGTGTGTGTATGCATGCATGTGTGCGTGTGTTTTGTTTAATTTTTCTATTGTTTGTTTTTTTATACTTTTAAAAATCATTGGAAAAGAATATAGGACAAACCTGTTATATTAATGATTTACAACAATTGCTGTTTTCTGTGGAAGAAATGGAAGAAATTTGTATGATAAATTGATTTTTTTAAATATATTATTTTATTACTTATTTATTTTATTTTGCAATTTTCTATTTACAGTCTAACAGTAATGTTAGCAACTAGATGAAGGTTTTAGGGTTTAGAAATAGCACAAGAACTACTGTGTAGATGGTGCAGTTGGAGGTGGAAATGGTGGGCAAATTGATGTAGAAAAAGCAAAAGTTACTAGATAGGAAGGCTGGCAGTGAAATAGGTTGGGGGATGTTTGTGGTTTGGATGGGGGTGTAAATATCAATGTAAAGTGTATTGAAAAGAATGCCAGAGAAGAGTTGGATAGGAGGAATTGAAATTTAAGAGAAACAGAAAATAATAATTACATGATGAAATGAAAGGGGAAAAATTTTTTGAAAAGTGTGGTGGTTGTTGTGGGAAGTAGTTGTGATAGTGATTATAGTATTTGCGATAGAAGTGATGGTGGTGGAAGCAGATAGTGTGGGTTGGGGGGGGGGGGAATAAGTGGAGATGAGTTGGGGTTGAATGAAGTCAGATGATGTTGGTGGGGATAAGATGTGTGGTGGTAAAGATGGTTATGAAGTTAGATGCTGTCGGCAGGAGAGGAAGAGGGGTGGATGAATATGTGGTGATGAAGTTAGATTGTGCTGGTGGAGGAATGCCATATGGTGGGGGTGGGGATGGTTATGGAGTTAGATGTGCTGGGGGGTGGGGGGGTGGATACATACATAAATGCATACATATATCTATCTATTTATCTATCTATCTATCTATCTATCTATATATATATATATATATATATATATATATATATATAGTGGTGGTGAGGAAGTTTAGATTATGTTGGTGTTGGTGGTGGGGGAAATATGTGGTTGTGGAGTTAGGGGATGGAGCAGCAATGATAGCAGTGGAAGTGAAGGTGGTGGAATGCCAGGGGGGGATGGTGCTGGAGTATTAACAATGATGTTGTTGGCAGTGATGAAATAATGGTGAGGTGTGGTAGGTAAGTGAGTGGTTAGAAGAGAAAGTAAAAGAAAGACGCTAAGAAAAAAAAGCAAGACGAAAAATAGCTGGTCAAAATGAAAGAGAAAGTGAAAGTTGGGTCTTTCACACTGAGTTTTGGTGGGAACTGTATGGGATGAAGTGTAGGAATTGAGAATATTTCACAGATGTATAGTAGATGGCCATGGTGATAAACTTGACAGGAAGAGCCTATAAAATATTGGCATACATTACTGACTGTTTACTTAATCTCTACACAAAAGGTTATTTTAGTATATTCAGGTATCAGTAACAGACTCTGGTCTTTAGAGAAAAGAAGTAAAGAAACTATAAAAGAAAATAATAAAATAGAATAAAATAAATATCACTTTGGAAATACTAATCAAAATGATAGAGAGAAGAAATGAGATGTTTGTTCAAGGGAAAGGGAATAAGGGTTGTGGGGGAGAAATGAAGAGAAAGTGGGAAGAGATAAGAACAGGAAGAGTGAGAGAATAGAAAGCCTGAGTGTGAGAGGCAGCAAGTAGGAAGGGCCAAAGAAGCTTGTAGAGAAAGAGAATGGATGTTCGTGTGTGCGTGTGTGTGTGTGTGTGTTGGTGTTGTTGTTGTAGTGGTGATGATGATGAAGAGAGGGAGTAAATGGGGAGCTGGAAGAACGACATGAAGCGAAATGTGACAGAGAAGGAAGAAAGACACTAGAGAAGGGAGGAGGAGGAGGAGGAGGTAGAGACAAAAGGATGGCTGCAAAGATGCGTGTGTCTCTGCGTGTGTGTGTGTGTGTGTGTGTTTATGCGTTTGCTTGAGAGAGAGAGAGAGAGAGAGAGAGAGAGAGAGAGAGAGAGAGAGAGAGAATAAGAAAGAGAAGGAAGTATAATTGATAACAGAGGGAGAAGTCAGAATGAGAGAGAGACGAGACAATCACACATTAATGAGTAGAGAAAGAGTGATAAAGACAAGCGCGCGCGTGTGCACACACGCACATACGCGCTGACAGACACACAGACACACACACACAGAGAAAACAAAGTAAAAGTGAGAAATATAGATGTAAACAGCAAAGAAGAGAGCGAGAAAAAAAAAACAAAAGATAGAAAGAAAAAGGAAAATAAAGGTTAAAAACAATTGTGTATATGTGTGTGTGAATGTGTGTGTAAGAGTGTGTATGTGTGTGTGAAGGTGGTGACATTAGTGTTTCTGTGTGTATGTAAAGGTTGTGAGATTAGAGCGTATATGTGTGTAAAGGTGGGGAGATTACTGTGTGTGTGTGAAAGAAGGCAGTGAGTGAGAGAGAGAGAGAGAGAGAGAGACGAAATAGGAAGAACAGCGTGTGAGTGGGGCGCGCGTGAGAGTGAGACGATGTGAATGAGCGGTAACAGTGGAATATGTGTATGTGTAAGGAAAAGGTGAGAGAAAGAGAGAGAGTAAGAAAGAAAGAATATGAACAGTGGAAGAGAGAGAGAGAGCAATGTGTATACATTAAGGTATAAGAGATATGAGTGGATAGCGTATACGAGAGAGAAAAAGACAGTGTGAGAAAGTGAGTGATATCTGTGATAAAGAGAGTATAGAGAGAGCGAGAGTAGGAGAGAGAGAGAGTATAGAGAAAGAGAGAGTAGGAGAGAGAGGGAGGCAGAGAAGAAAGTAAGTGAAATAGAAAGAGAAAAGTGAAGAAATTCTTTCATCATTCAAAACTAATCTGTCCAAAAATTGTCATCGGAAACATAGATTCTTTGTTGTCAGCAATGTGCATAGTTAGTGTGGCTGTTGTGGTGGCTGCAAATGGTGCAGTACAGTAGCAAGAGCGGCAAACATGCAAAATATAATTGAATATTGGAGAATAGCATCTTTCCCCGGAGGGAGGTGGGGCGGGGGTGGAGGGTGGTGGCAAGAGACAGCTTCTCCTGAAAATTGTTGTCTTGCTGGTAAACGATAACGTTAGCAATGTAGTGTGACATTCAAGGCATTGACTTTTAGAAATAAATCAAGTAGGTTCCATCCTAGTCTGCGCTTTCATTTCTTTTCACTTGCTTATATAGTTGTTTTCTTTCTATCCATCCATTTAGCAAGGGCTTAGATCTTTATTATATTTGAATACAAACTTTGTTCGTGTGTGTGTGTGTTTGCGTGTTATTGAGTGCTCCCCACATTTCCTGTATACAAAGCACCTTTTTGCCCTTGCTCCTCCACTGGTGACATGGTGGAAAGCTGTCAAACCATACCACCGTTAGGACTAGTGACATTCTCTTTAGTGGTGGTACCATAGCAAAGTACCCTGTGCATACAGAAAATGGTTAACAAATGAGTAGAAAAAGCATAGCACTACAAGATCCCTATAGTTCTGTCACGCCAAGGACTGTAAAACTCTCTAGACTTTGTACCACAAGAAAATGCACCTAGTACACTCTGTAAAGTGGTTGGTAAGAGGAAGGGTATCTAGGCATAAGAAGAAACCAAATGGCATGTATGAATACCAGCCTATGGCAGCAAGTGGAACCCACTAACCGATGACTAAGACGATGATCACCAATCTAACCCATTCCAGCATTGAAAGTGGACATAAAAGGATGATGTTGATGATGATGATGTGTGTGTGTGTGTGTGTGTTTGCTGTAGAAAAGAGCAGAATCTCAAAGGTAAATGTTTCCCTGATGTTAATATATATTGCAGTATGAAGGATGTCTTATTTGAAGGACATGTCTGTGTGTGGTAAGAAGTTTTAGAATTCCTGATCTATTCCCATGGCCACAGCAGTTTGAATAAAAGTCTTCTATCATAACCCCTTTAGTTGACTAATATTTTGAGATGTGAAATTTGGAAGCTGGATACCCATCACATGTGTGTGGGAGTGGGGGGGGGGGTGAGGGGGGGACATGCATGGCCTAGGATTTAGGGTATTATCCATAAGGATAACCGTTTCGTTTTTGGACCAGGCAGTGTATTTTGTCCTTCAGCAAAGTGCTGCATTTCACATGACTTCAGCCTACTAACCTGAAATGAGTACTAGTGGCTGATGGTCATTAATCTTGCAGCAGACAGGTGCTTTGTTCATGGCATGTCTTATACTCTCAATGTTTATACTGTTTGGAAACTGTGCACTGGCATAATGAGCCTGTAAACTCTAGGAAAATCTCTCTCTTTCTCTTTGCTCCCCTTTCTCTCTCTCTCTCTCTCTTTGCGCCCCTTTCTCTCTCTCTATATATAACACACATATACATACACACATACATATTTATACATGTACATACACATATTTATACATACATACATACATAAAAGAAAAGGTATAAATAATGGGCTTTATACATTTATTTGTGCATTGTGGACTTACAGCTGTTTCTGACATGTATTTTAGGTGCATTCACCATGCCAGAACTATCATAATGTGGTCATAAATGTATATACATATGTCCAGATATATACACACACACATATACACATATATATATATACATATGAAAATGATGATGGTGATGATTGATTGATACATACATGCATACATTCTGCATCAAAGCACGTTACATATTAATGATATCATGTGTGATATCTGAAAAGGATGGCATTCCCTACTATTTCAACTTTGCATAATCTATGCAAGTCTTGTGTAATTCATCACAAAGTTAATTATTTGTTTGTGGTCTGAAGTGGTATGCTACTGAAACAACTGTAACCATGTTAAACTAATGTTATGCTGGTGTCTTCATCTTTGTCTTCTATTTTACTCTGCGATAATATGTCCCAACTCATTCTATCAGAGATGTGTACCTGAGCTTCTTGCACCAATGGAGTGTATTTTATGGAATCACAACATTGAATACCAGTCTTAACATGCAAATAGACAGGGATTTGATTTGCACACTATATAAAGAACATTCAAAGATTTTATCAATTTGTTTTGCAAGATTCCTGATGTGAAGTCATGAGTTGAAACAGATATTGTGATATCTTGGATGTTTTTTTTTGTTTTTTTTTGCTTGATCAGGAGGAAACATGTGGATTGAAGAGTCGCTGAAGAGGTCACAGATGTGTGACAAAAGACTTACAGACAATGGACATAAAATGAAATAATAACAATAACAAATGAGTGAATAATGAATATATAGTGAGTGTGTTTATTTGGCAAGGAAAAAAAAATGACCATTCCAAAATATAACGATACTTTAAGATTTTGCTAAATACAAACTTAACTCTTGGTTGAGGTGGCTTTTCCTTTGTCTGGCAAGTTATTTTGGGACCTCACTAGGTACTCTCTGTATCAGCATCATCATCATTTAATGTCCAGCATCCATGCTGGTATGAGTTGCACATTTTGAGAAGATCCAATAAGATGGAGGATTGCATTGAGCTCCAATATCTGTTTTGGTAAGGTTTCAACAGCTAAATGCTCTTCCCAATGCTAGTCACTTTATAGAGTGTACTGGGTACTTTTTCCCTGGCACCAGCACTAGAGTGGTCACCAAGTAACTCACAAGACAAAGTAAGATGGGTTTATGCCAGGTTACAAGAGTCTAAAGTATGACAGAGGGACAAGCACAGGTGTCTTGCTAGAGAGGAGAGACATGGCTACTCTGCGTTAAATAAAGTAGTTAGCAAGAAGATAAAAATGGAGTTGACAAGATACAAGAAGGTGAGTACAAGAGAGAAAATGGACAGAGGATAGGGAAGTGTGGGTGGGTAGGTTCATAAGAGTGTGAGAGCAGAGCGACAGATATCTAGAGGTGGGATAGGACTGAATGTAATGAATCATAAATAAGGATGATTGTGGGTTCAATGATAAATATTTGTTTTGGGGGAAAGATGAAAGAAATAGGAGTGACTCAGGAAGGAGGCGATAATGCATATGGTACAATAGGGGTGAAGAGCAGTAATATAATAAACTGTAGATATTTTTAAAATAGGGAGGTAATGTGTGAGGTGGGAGAGTGCAGGGAAAAAGAAAGAGATATACAGTGGCAGAGATGGTTGTCATGAGTACATAGGGATAGAAAGAGTGAGTGGAAGAAAAGATGGATGGGGTCTGTGGACATCAGATCTAAGAGGGTGTTGAAAATAATAGCAGATATGAGAGAGCGTTGAAGATTAGATATGGAAGTCAAAAGATGTAGCTCAGGTGAGAGGGAGAGATAATGGGAAGCACATAATACAGTGATCAGTGAAAAATAAAGGGGGAAGAGATGAAATTGAGAATGAGGGATAGATGTTAAAAAAGGAGTGGTTCCAGAGAGAGGTGGAGGCGGGGCATAGAAGTGGCTGTCTGGTTAAGAAATTTTCTCATCCCAAACATTGGTTTCAGGTTCAGACCCACCACACAGCACCTTGAACAAGGGTCTTCAACTACAGCCACAGGCCAACCAAAGCCTTGTGAGAAAATTTAGCAAATGGAAACTGAAAGAAGCCTGTTGTGTGTGTGCATATGTGTGTGTGTGCATATGTGTGTGTGTGTGAGTCTCTGTGTGAATGTGTGTGTGTGTGTGTTTATGTGAAAGAGTTGTATTTCCCTTGCCTTCATATGTGCTTGCTGGTTTTAAATAATGTCCTCGATGACAGTGTCACCTGCTGACAGTCCCCTATGAGAGCATGTCTGGGCTTCTTGATGTGTCTTGACATGTGCAATTTTTATAAATAAAAGGCTCATTCAAATGGTGTATTTTATATCATTGGTGTTTATGCTTGAGTACCTTCTTCAAGGGTTCAGTTAATTTAGTTAATTCTATCAAACCCTGATGCTTATTTCAGGATGGTATTTATTTTATAGGTGCAGGCATAGCTGTGTGATGAGAAGTTTGCTTCCCAACCACATGGTTCTGCATGGCATCTTGGACAAGTGACACCTACTATAGCTTCAAGCTGACCAAAGCCCTGTGAGTGGATTTGGTAGACAGAAACTGAAAGAAGCTTGTTTTCTCTGTGTGTGCGTGTGTGTGTGTGTGTGTGTGTGCATGCGCATGCTCATGCATGTATGTGTGCACATGCATGCACATTCATACATGCATGTGCGTGTGTCTTTGTGTTTGTCTCTCACTAATGTTTAACAATTGATGTCCTCTTAATTTAGCAGTTCAGCAAAAGCAACCAATGGAGTAAGTACCTGGCTTAAAAAGTAGAAGTATTAGGATTGATCTGTTTGACTAAAATTCATCAAGGTGGTGCTCCAGCATGGCAGCAGTCTGATGATTAAAACAAGTAAAAGATAAAAGATATTAACGAATGATGACTGTATAAGTACAGTACAGAAAGAGACAACACAAACAATAGGCGCAGGAGTGGCTATGTGGTAAGTAGCTTGCTTACCAACCACATGGTTCCGAGTTCAGTCCCACTGCGTGGCACCTTGGGCAAGTGTCTTCTACTATAGCCTCGGGCCGACCAAAGCCTTGTGAGTGGATTTGGTAGACGAAAACTGAAAGAAGCCCGTCGTATATATGTATGTGCGTTTGTGTGTGTGTTTATCCCCCCACCGATGCTGGTGTGTTTACGTCCTCGTAACTTAGCGGTTCGGCACAAAGAGACCGATAGAATAAGTACTAGGCTTACAAAGAATAAGTCCTGGGGTCGATTTGCTCGACTAAAGGCGGTGCTCTAGCATGGCCGCAGTCAAATGACTGAAACGAGTAAAAGAGTAAAAGAATAGTAGTAGTAGACATCCGTCGACCATGGATGCCATGGATCTGTGCCCAAAGAAATTGTGTCAGCTGCTGATGGTGGTGCAGAGTCTGTTGTGGCTGTATAGGCCCACACATGAATGGCAGTCATGCATACAGAGACTGCATTTGATGGAGCTCTCTGCTGGCGCTGCTAGCTTTCCTTCCTTCGAGTATGCTTTTCTTTGGTGGCAAGTTCCTGTTTTTCTTCCACTCACTTCATCCCCTTTTGCAATATTTGTCTCCAGTGTGGGTAATCATTTGCAACCTCCTCCTATCTTAGGACATCCACATCAAGTGACTTCATATCCCTCTTACAGACGTGATTGAAGCGAAGATGAGGTTGTCCTCATGCTCTTGTGTCGGTGGCCAATTCCCCATACCGGAGGTCTTTTGGGATCTATCTGTCCAACATGCGATGTAGATGACAGAGCCAGTATAAACAATGCTGCTGGAGCAGGGTGAGTATGCTGGGTGTCTTGGCATAGTTGAGGACTTTGGTATTGGTGATGTGGTTGGTCCACTTGATATCCAAGATGCGTTTCAAATTATGAAGGTGAAAGATGTTGAGACACCACTCCTGTTGGGAGTACAGGCTCCATATCTCATTGCCATAAAGTAGCGTACTAAGGATGCACACCTTATAGACAGCAATCTTGGTGTTTGCAGCCAGTTTTTTGTTTCCCCAGACTTTCTTTGTGAGTCTGGCAAATGTGGAGGATGCTTTTCCGATTTGCCTGTTGATCTCTGGGTCCAGGGAGAGGTCATCAGCGATGGTAGAGCCAAGATAGGTTAATTCATGGACTACCTCCAGCTTGTAGTTGTTGATGGTGTGGGGTGGAGTGCTTCGCACTTTCGCCTACCACTTTGGTCTTCTTCAGACTGATAGTCAGGCTGAATTACTGCCAGGCCTTTGAAAGTTTATCCACGAGGTGCTGCATTTGCTCTTCAAAGTGTGTTGTTAGTGCTGCATTGTCCACAAACAGCATTTCTCTGATAAGTACCTGGCGCACCCTGGATTTTGCTTTCAACCTCAGATATGGTGTAAAGGTAAACACTATCAGTTGATGTCCCAAATGCATGATCCAGCATGACTGCAAAAAAGATGCCAAACAGAGTGTGAACAAGCACACAGTCCTGCTTCATGCTGCTACGTATGTTGAATACCTCCAAAGAAGTGTCATCAAACTGAACAATGCTTTTCATATCCACATGAAATGATTGGACAATCCTGAAGTCTTGGAGAACAACCAATCTTAGCAAGGATTTTGAACAGGCTGTCTCTACTGATGAGGTCAAAAACTTTGCAAGGTCAATGAAGGTGATAAAGAGTGGTTGCCTTTGCTCTCAGTACTTCTGTAGCTGTCAAAGAGAGAAGATCATGTCGATGGTGGAGTGTTCTGATCTAAAACTGCACTGAGACTTGGGTATATCCTCTCAGTAATTTTCTGTTGTCTGTTTAGGACCATGTGGGCAAAGACCTTCCTGTTGATGCTTAACAGCAAGATGCCTTGGTAATTATTGCAATCACCTTTGTTCTTATATAGGATGACAATGTTGCAGTCTCTCATGCCTTCTGGGACTGATCTCTCCTCCCAGCACTGACATAGTAGCTTCAGCAAGTGGCTAAGTGAAAATCAATGTTAACATCAACACAAACACACATATAGATACTTACACATACACACCTTACATATATACAAGGGTGAGCTGAAAAGTTTATAGGCTGACTATGAAACAGTGATGCTACAGCTGTGAAATCTTGCATGCATTAATATCAACTCTTCTTATTAATAACTGCATTGTTTCTTTACAGGTGAACTGACATCTGACTATTCAAAGAAGACTTCAAAAGTAACTAGTAGTGGCTTTTCTTGAAAATGGACAAAATTTGGCATCATGGCGTTATCAGGTACCAGCAGAAAAAAGGTTTGGCCCCATAGGAGATTTGTGCTGACATGGTTGTTACATTAGGGGATGACTCTCCAGCTTACCAAAAGTGCAAAAGTGGGCAGCTGAACTTAGGAGTGGAAGGGAGAGTCTTGAAAATGATGCAAGATCTGGATGTCCTGCAACTGCCACTACTGAAGAAAACTTTGATCATGTTCAACACATGGTAATGGATGACTAGTGATTGACTATAACTCAAATAGCCAATGCTATTAGCATATCCTGTGAAAAAGTTGAGAATATTCTGCACAATGAACTACTCAATAGGTGTCACATCTTCAAAAGTATACTAGGCTGATCACACCATGGGAAAATTTGACATTGTTTCAGGAAGATCCAGCTGATTTCCTCGAACATTTCCTAAAACAAGGTTCATCACTTTTCCAAACACAAAGAGACATTCCATGCAGTGGAAACATCCCTCCTCATCTGCTCCAAAGAAGGCCAAGGTTGTTTTATCTGCAGGGAAGGTGATGGCCTCAGTTTTTTGGGATGCAAAAGGCTTTGTGTTTATCGGCTATCTTTAAAAGAGCCATACCATCAATGGAGAATACTATGTCAACTTGCTGAGGCAGTTACAAAAGGCTATCAAGACCAAATGCACAGGAAAACTGATGACAGGAGTTTTGTTTCATTGAGACAATGCTCCAGCATACAAATCTTTGGTTTCAATGGCTACTGTGCATGATTGTGGCTTTGAACTGATTGATCACCCTCCCTATTCTCTTGATTTGGCCCCATCTGACTATCATCTGTTCCCCAACATGAAAAAACACTTGGCTGGGAGACAGTATTGCAGTGATGATGATGTCGTATCTGCAGTTGATGACTTTTTTGACCAATGGGATCCAAGCAGAAGTGTGTGGACTGCAAGGGGGACTATACTGAAAAATAAACCTCATTTGGCCACATTCCAAGAGAGAATCTTGGTCAGCCTATGAACTTGTCAGCTGACCCTTATGAAATACTCCACTGAATCATGTGATGGGGCAATGAAACGGAGGTTCTATGTTTCCTTGTGACCTAACACCAACAAAATATCCTGATAATAAGTCATTCTCAATGAGTGACAGCATCTATTAACTTTCACTCATTTGATATGGATTAAATCAAGGCTATGAATGGTAGAAGACACATGTCTAAAGTGGTGCACAGTGGAATTGAACATGTAACCATGTGGTTGCAAAATGAAACTCTTAACAAAACAGCCACTTTTGCAACCATGTACATAAAAGATGTTGAAAATTGAATTAACAAATACTACCATAACAGAAATGAGTACATAGCACAAGAAGAGAGACAAGATTTCGGATGACTTTAAAGAGATTTAAACTAATCCATATCGGATTAGTGTAGCTGCTTAATGTATGTTACAACTATTACTTATTTTATGAAGCCAAAAAGAATTACTGGAAAAGTCAACTCAGCAAATTAAAGTTCAGTTACTGATTGCCAATAAATTCATTTATTCTCTGCTGTTAACTGGTTAAAACTATTTGATATGACTATTATGAAGTAATTACTTGAAGTCAAGTCAAGTAGACTGACCTAAGAACGAATAAAAATACGTGTGTTTCTTTAAGCAATGAAAACAGTTATAACAATACATGAAGAATCAGTAAGAAGACCTTGTTGAGTTGTGAGAAAACATTATTATGGGTCAGTCAGCCAATGAGATGACAACCCCCCAGCCCCCACCCTAGACACAAAAAAAAAAAAAAAGAAGCACTGTCTCTATCTAGAGCTGTGTAAAACATAGTGCCAAAATGTCGGCAACAACTCTAACAGATAGCTGTCACTTGAGATATACTAGTAGCTGAAATAATCATTCAATGTTTAAGTAAATAGATTAAGATTGCCTTTAAGAGCCAGAGGGTCTTTTCTCAGCTGAACAAGAGGAACAATTTAACAACTGACATCTAAAAGAAAGTCACAGTTGTATTTATTTGGTCAGGTATTAAGTAAAGGTTGAAGATAAGGTGAAGAAAGTGCATGTTAAAGGTTGTGTATCACTGTAGGGAATGATGATGAATCAACAGCACATGAACAGATTCATATGTAATGGAGGATGCAGAGATGAATGATGATAGCAAAGAACTGGAAAAGTGGCTTGCTAATGGACGCATTCAAATTGTCTATCCATTATTAACATTTGGGCATTGTTTACAACAAGTTGCTCTTTCTATTTCACTCTCTTTGCATTTCTTTTTCTTTCTCTTACAAACTCTTTCAATATCTCAGATTTATATTTTTCTTTCATTTCAATCCTCACTCTCAATTCACTTCTCTTTTTCTCTTCACTCCTATCTGCTTCTTGTGTGTGTGTGTGTGCATATATGCATACATATGTGTGTGTGTATATATGTGTATACATATATATACACACACACACTCATGTATACATATGTATATATATATATATATATATATATATATATATATATATATATATACATACATATATATAGACATATATATATACATATATACATATATATATACATATATATATATATATATATACATACACATATATATATGTATATATATATGTATGTATATATATACACACGTGTGTGAATATGCATATTTACATGTTTGTACATGTATATATATATGTACATATTATATGCGAATATGTATATCTACATATGGATGTATATATGCACACACACACACACACAAGTACATAAATATATAGTTATACATATATATATACACATACACACACTCAGGTATTTACAAGTGCATTCCAGAAGTTTTAAAACTTTTCAAGCGATACATGCAAAGAAGTACAAAACCCTAATCTCCTTCAAAGTAGGATCCTCAATTGTTGTAGTGCTCCAGCCACTTCGTGAAGTCCCCCATGGAAGTCCTCTAAAGTGACGGCATCTAGGATTCTTGTCATAGCCTCCTTTATTTTTTTCTTCAGCTTGGGGAACAATCAAAAGTCACAGGGATCAAGGGCTGGACTGTTGGGAGGGTGGGGGACAGTTTTGTTGCCTATCTATGTCAAGTAGTGGGTTACCAGGGTGGAATTGAGGACTAGTGCAGATGCTCTGGCCTTTTGTGATGAAATGTCTTCCCGAAGTCCCGTTGTTCTTTACTCAAATTCTATTTAAGGATGATTGTAAATGCCATCAACTGAAATTAAGTTACATAAATACAGTTCTTTGAAAAACAATATATCAACCTGTTTGAGCCTAGCTTGCCGCGATCTACGAAACCTCTAGGGTTTGGGAGTTGTCCGCTTTCCTTGAATGACTTACTGATAACTATTTCGACAGCAGCGATAACGAGATCTATGCCATCACTTATTTCTGATTCATTTCGTTATCAACTTAATTATATTGGGGTCGATGGCATAGAAATCTACCAGAGAAAATGCACTAAAAGTTATTGATTTAGACATTGCTTATTGTCATAATTGAATATCTTATTAAACAAATAAATATGTTTGTTTGTTTAGCTTTGAAGTAAATATATTTTGTTGCGCATAACATAAAATTAAAAGTGACTAAAATTCTTTTTAAAAAATAATTACTCACACAAACAAAACTAGAAAGCTGAAGTTCGTGGTAATAGTCAGCTGTGTGAGAGATTTCCTTTTAATTTGTCATATATATTAAAGGCTGAATGCGTAATACTTTAACGTTGAAAATATAGTAAACAAGATGACATTAGAGACTATATTTTGAAGAATAAAAGCATGCAAAAAAAATAGACATTAACTAATGAAGAACGATTCCCCTTAACAGGAAGACATGTAATGGCAGCCATCATAATATATTCTTATTTACTGAAATGGAATAATTTTCTCATAAAGAATGCACGATAGAAACAAAAATATTAATCTAAACGAAGGTCAGCTCACATAATTTGCAACTGAAATCCTATTCAGAGTTTAAATCAAAACTTATTCTTTGTAATTAAATTTTAACTCTTCTCAGTGAAACAATTTCACGAATAGTTTAATGGCATTGATTGCAAATATACATTTATGAATTTTATTTCGTTTCTGAATGCAAACCAGCTCAATTGCTTAAACATTAACATTTCTCCCTTATTATTTTACATCGTAAACTGGCTTTAAAATAAATGAATTCTTTTTCAATAACTATTAAGAATCACTTTCAAAAATGGGTTCGTAATCAAAATATCATATATACACAAGAAATTGCTAAACATTTAATGTTTTCGTTCTTCCTGCGTTTTACATGTACCAACAATTACACTATTTGATAATATAGGAGTGTATGCCTGAAATTCAAGATAGTTTTCTATTTACAACATAACACTTTAATCACTATTACTCTGTCAGAGAGAAAGAAAAGTAGCACCAATGAACTTCTTCAGAATCCCAGAGACTTGTGGAGGAAATTATCTTCAGACTCGAGACCTAGTCTAAATGATTACAACAAAAAGAATTTACAATGAGTCGCTCGGTCAATACCACCCTCTGACAACTTGGGCGCCTTTAGCGGAGTACCAATGCATTTGAGCCAGATCTCCGCTTCGAGGGTACCTTACCTGCTTTCTTCTACCATCCTCGGAGGCCCTGTTAAAGGTTATGGACATTGCCTTCTTGCTGGCTAAAATTTTTTTAGAAAAACAACTAACCTCCAGAAAAATAAAAGGCACACAAACATTTTGTAGCAGTGGTGTTAAACCGAAAATCGGATTGTCTGTTAGCTAGACAGTATGAATGTGCCACCTAACGGTCTTCCGCACAGTTTCCATTTCTGTGTCTGGGGTAAGTAAGAATCACAATCTATTTAAACATCTAAAATACTTGACGTATAAAATAAATACCCACTAAAAGAAACAGATCTTATGTGAATTTATGCAATATTTCTACGTTATTTAGGTAAATTGTTGAGACACGCTTATTGCATTAAGTTCAAGTTAAGTTTTTTTTCCTACTCTGTTGTCAAGACAGTAGATACGTAAATCATTGAAATGATGCTCACTGAATTATGTTAATAACTTGCTTCAGCGATACTCTAACATTGAAACCATGCAATGGTGAACTTGGTTCTTGAAGAAGGACGATATTCAATTCGTGAAACAGTCTATATTTTGTCTTGATGGCAGTCAGTGCATCATTATGAGATTCGGTATATTGTTGATTGAGGGATAAGCCTGTAATTAGTGAGTATCAATGATTAAATCCTGCAAATAAAGCGAAGACCGCTCCTATTGATAATATTTAATGGAAATGTGCATCTTACATATGTGTCGAGGAGCATAATATCAAAGGACATGTTGGGACAAGTAAAACAATAATAGCCCCTCTTACATTAAATCCATATTTTTATGATAATTTATTGGGTCAGTGTTTGGATATTAAAATGTTAAGTTTAATCCGTGGAACGTTTTACTTCTGTTGTCTCCTTGATAGGGATGAAGGGTGGGGCACAACGAGGAGTTTTTACTGCATTTTTTTTTTACTCAGAGAAGAAATATAGTTTTTACAAATGTACACTACTTTAAAGAAAAAAACCTATATCAGCTAAGCAAATGATCTTCACTAAATGCAATGCTCACATTATAACATAATCTGAATGATATTTCAGAAAATTATCTCCGTTCTCTTTGAGCATGTAAAAGACACATTTAACTGGGGCAAAATGAGTCAGCCAAGATAAGGTAAATTTGCCTCTTTATTTCTCCAGAATCGCATTTGAAAACAGATGCATACACGTCAATATCCATTCTTTGACATCAGAAATGCAACAAAAATTTTAGGTAAAATAAAAGAGGGTTAGGGAAAAATGGCACATGATGAAATTAACGAAACTTGACTAAATAATAAAAAAAAAAAAACTCAACATAAAACATCCTCTATTGTTTGTTCACAATCTACTGGAGTGGATCTCTTCCTGTTACATCATGCAGTTAAAGAAGAAATTATTGAAATTAGTTATGGTTGATTTTGCCTCATTTTAGACATCGTTTTTTGAACATTGAAAATTATCATTAGTGCGGGGAAAAAATTGACTTGGAATCCAACGGAGGAAACAATATCGAATGTTAAACACCAAAAATTCTCCAGATTTATTAGCAACCTCAATTACAAGTTGAAGAAAAATTTCTTGAAAAAAAAAAATGTACCTGTCACCTGATTATGTTCCAAACTCTATCAACTTCAACAATTATGCTGACCAATTTTTACTCCTAAAGATGATGCAGAAGTACAAAATGATGATGCAATACTTGTAATAATTTCAGTAAATTTTTGTGTAATACCCACACGATTTTCACTAAGTAAAAAAAAAAAAAAATCCTCGGATTTTTTTGCGTGGAATCAAGTACCCTGACCTCCTAATATGTTGTAAATCCCTTATTCTGGTTCGGAAAAAGGAGGGGGCGAGGGGGGGGGACCCCACCCCGTCCCGGAATCATTGGATTTTTTTTTTTTTTTCGTTGAATGAATTCCTGTGACCTCCTAATATGCTGCAAAACCCTTTTTGGAGTCCGAAAAACGGGGTGGGGCGAGGTGGAAGCCTCGTAAATTTCACCCCCACCCTACTCCATTGATCTTTTCACCAGCACGATTTTCACTAAGGAAAAAAAATCGGACTTTTTTTTTTGCGTGGAATCAAGTACCCTGACCGGGTGTACCAAAGTTGCACCTCTTCTAATACTTCGTAAACTTTCTATATATC
Organism: Octopus bimaculoides; assembly: GCF_046866305.1. Classification (NCBI taxonomy): domain Eukaryota; kingdom Metazoa; phylum Mollusca; class Cephalopoda; order Octopoda; family Octopodidae; genus Octopus; species Octopus bimaculoides. The sequence goes on along the minus strand of NC_142928.1, from coordinate 179,154,089 downwards.
ATCCATAATCATCTCACGTAATGAATTTATCGATACAAATATTGTATGTGACGTAATTACCGATCGTATGCGTTCTTTATTTGTTTATACTTGTATCATACCGGGCAACTACAAAGTTGGTGGCCCGCTTGTACACTTACTTGTCTATAACTCTGACACCGCCAGTTGACGACAGCTTGACTGCGTTCGCTTCGATTGTTACTCGCGATTTAAAATTTGTTTAACAACATTTTGAGTGTGTGTTTTTGTTTTGTAACCCTTTGCGAAGTAATGGCATCCAAAAAGAGGAAGTGGTACACCCAGAATTTCAAGAAGTCGTGGTTGAAGGATGCTGAGCTTAAAGATTGGTTACGGCAAGATGATAAAAATCCTGACACCTGCTACTGTGTTTGTTGCAACGTTGTGTCGAAAAATACTAACAGATCAATGCTGATAGCTCATAAAAACACTGCTAAACACAAGAAAGCTTTTGATTGTGCGAAATCTGCTATTGAATTAGATTCATCGGTTGTTAAAAAAAACAAAAAAAAAACAGATGATACATTAAATGAAAAGGTAGTTAAGGCAGATTTGCTACTAAATGGTTATGAACATCACATACCTTTCATCCATATAAACCGCTTAGCTGAAATTTGTAAAAAGGCCTTTCCCGATAGTGAAATAGCTAAAAATCTACAAATGAAAAAAAAAAAAAAAATTAACATACATTATGCAAGACGGAATTGCACATTATAAACAAAATGAAATTTTGGAAATTTTCAAGAAACAAAAGTTTTCATTATTGATAGATGAGAGTACGGACATCTCAGTGACACAAATCTTAGCAATAGTTGTTTGCTTTTCTGGATACAATTGTAATGAAAAATGGTTCATCTCCGGGTTTATACGATGCTGTCAAGTCTACGCTTACAAAAGATGTATCTATGAGCAACATACTTGGATTTGCTAGCGATAATTGCTCAACAATGATGGGTAACGAGAGCGGGTTTCATAAGTTATTGAGAAACGATATTCCTACTATTTACAATAGACTGTGTTTGCCATTCGTTTGCACTTTGTTCAAGTCATGCAGTGAAGGTGTTACCTTCGTATCTCGAGTCGTTTTTAAAGGACTTAACTTTTCACTTTTCTCGAAGTAGCAAACGTCAAAATGACTTCAATATGATACAAAGCGTTGTTGGCACAGAAGAAAACAAAATTCTAAAGTTTTTGCTAACTAGATGGTTGTCGTGTGAAAATGTAATTAACGTTATAATAGAACAGTGAGATGCCCTTGTACTTTATTTTCAGTCAGAGGCTAAAGTAGAAAAAGTGGACGGAGCAAAAAAGGATCTATGAAACAATGGTTAACAAAGGGATGAAGCACATGCTGCTCTTCTTACATTATATATTACAGAATGTAAAGGCTTTTAATGTCGAATTTCAATCGGAACACTTTTGACTGCATCTGTTGCATATACTTGTATCTAGTGAATATAAAAATATCGTTAGTTGCTTTATAAAAGAGAATGTTTTAGCTGTATCTAAATTATCAGATATTGATCTTAATAACACAACAAATCACAAAGATATGGGTGATGTTTACTTCGATGGATGTACAATGAGATATCTGGAACAAAACCCCATCGTTGGTGGCTTAGCTAGATTCAAAACTGATTGCAAAAATTTTTTAATAGAATTATGCTCTCAAATAAAAACGCGCTTTCCTCTCGATGAAGCTGGAGTGTTTACCATCTTAGAAATACTTGATCCAAAAGAAGCACGCAATCTCACTAACTCTCCTCAGTCGATAATTCCCTTGGCATCAAACTTTCCGGCAATTGCACCAGAAAACATATTTAATGAACTAGACGATGAGTGGAGATTATTTCGGCAATATAAAGATATTCCTGTTTCCTCAAAAAGCATCCTTGAATTCTGGTATTCCATACGCAATTTTAAAGACGGGCTCCACCACACTAAATTTGAGAGGCTGTCACAATTCATGACTAATTTGACGGTGTTACCTCATTCATCAGCGTGCGTGGAGCGCATATTTTCCCAAGTAAATTACACAAAGACAAAGTTCACTAATATGTTGAATGCCGAAACGGTCACCGATCGTCTACTCGCTAAACAAGTAATTACAAGAAAAGGAACGTCATGCATTTCTTGGGAGCCAAACGTTAAACTTATTAAAAGATGAAGTGGATGAGTCTTGTCATCGTAGATATACGAGTAAAAAGAAGAAAATGAGTCTTTCACCATTGAAGGAGTGAATGAAGATAATGTGGATATGTATGGAATTAACAATTAGCTGCCGTATGATATAAAGTAAGTATTAAATTCTGTATTACTTTTGTCATATAACATATTTTATCATTGAATTACCAATTATATACCTATTTTCTAACATCTGGGTTTATAAAATAGGATCTGGGTTTTTTGCAGCAAATAATCTGGGTGTTTATATTATTTGATGAGTGGCAACCCTGATCCTAATTGATGATATGCATTATCAACATTAAATTGGGTGACATAATGAAAGGGTTTTCCGAGTTTATTATTTGCCTACTATATACATCGAGAGTGGAGGCGCAATGACCCAGTGGTTAGGGCAGCGGACTCGTGGTCATAGGATCGCGGTTTCGATTCCCAGACCGGGCGTTGTATGTGTTTATTGAGGGGATGGTGGCGAACCCTGCTGTACTCTTTCACTCTTACTTCCTGTTTCTGTTGTGCCTGTAATTCAAAGGGTCAGCCTTGTCACACTGTGTCACGCTGAATATCCCCGAGAACTACGTTAAGGGTACACGTGTCTGTGGAGTGCTCAGCCACTTGCACGTTAATTTCACGTCGTAAGCAACGGAGTGTCAACAACAACATCGAAAGTATTCTGGAAGTTATTCGACAACGCACCCCGTTTCTCTTAACTGATATTATGTTGGGCAGTGATCATGTACAAGTCAAGTTATTAAATAGTTAAAAAGTTGCCGATTTCTTTCAAAATAAGGAAAGAAAAAAAATTTTTTAATTCATCAATAATAATGTACACCGTCGGAAACGTATCTGTACAAAACTTCATTAAAAAAAGAAAAAAGCATTAAGTTATGAGGAAACAGAATCGGTTAGGGTACTAGACTAATTATGCCATTTACTATTCAACGTGTTATGTTTTTCTTTACACGCACTAAAGCACACATTGCGAGCAACTGACAACTTCGCGACTTCCTTTATTTTCTGTACTTCCTCTGCGTTAAAAATATGTTCTGCTTGTTGTTTAGACGGCTTTGATTGTGCAGACTTCTGAACAAATCCTTTCAGCCACGATAATCCCACTTTTTAGGGCTGTTTAGGCTTTATTATCTAGCGTTGGAGCGCAGGAATTCAATCACTACCTCAACTAAGGTGTAAACTTTGGGAAAAACTGAAAGTTGGGCGAAGGTAAAGAATACGCACACCTGGTGTTTAGAGTTAGGGTTTTTGTTACGCCGAAAACGGGTGGTGTGCGTATTCTTTATCTTCGTCAAAAATGAAAATATTGCATTATTTTTGATAAAATCGTAAGTTGTACTGGTTAATGTTTACATCTTGACCCATTAACCGTTGTACTAAATAAAATGAAATATTAACATTAATTTCGTCGTGAAATTACAACAATAATGAAAATTTTGTCATTATACCTTTCTGAAACACTCGACTTGCTCCCCGCTTGCAAACAAGTACTTTAGCATCCTAAATACACTTTATACTGTGACTGTTTATAATTACTTGATACTATGGTCATTCAGCAAGAAACTGATATTAACCCTAATTCGAAAGTCATCGCCGTCCATAAAGAGAAGTTATCGTCTTCTGTTTCCTACGATAAGTGGTTGTTTAGTTTCCTCAACACCACCTTGAATGGTGTTTGCCCAGCTCCTTAATCGTTTTTGTCAAGAGAGCGATATCCTCATTATCTGTAGCAGGGTTTCTCAACTATTTTTTTCATCTATAGACCCCTTTGATCACTATTTTATTCTGGTTAACCACCATAGCTATTCGATGTTTAAAAACTAGCTTAGCTTTATAGAAGCTTCTTCCAATATTTCTGTTTTCTTTTTTGCACATCAACTTGTGTAGGCTGAACTATGTAAAATGTCAGAGAAAGAAACCTAGCTGTGTCTTGCAATACCTACCAATACATATAATAGAAATTTTTTTCAGGGGCCCTTTTTACTGTTTTCTGTGTGGCTTCCCAGGGACCATATGGCCCCTGGTTGAGAACCACTAATTTATAACTTTACCCTTTTGAAGACTAATTTGTAGGCACAGCATAGTAAAATGGTTAAAAAGTTTACTTCTCAATCACGACTATGAGGAAAATGTAATTTTCTTAAGCTTTGGGTTGTGATTGAAATTGGGTAGACAGAAACCGTATGGGGGAAGACTCGTCTGGTGGATTGTACTTGTAATGCAAAAGGTGTCACGCTGATTCTGTCTGTGAATTACATTAAGAGTGCGCGTGTCTTTGGAATGCTCGGGTCACTTACACATTAATTCGGGAACAAGTTGTTCAGTTGATCGAACAACTTAATTCCTCATTGACGAACTATGAAAATCTACCGTATGTGTTATTTGAGGGAAATGTGACTGCTATTTCTAGTAGGTCGACTAACCATTTAGAAACTCACACTTTGGTTCGATATGCACTACTTATTTGCGATGTGGGAATAAACTTGAAGGAAAGCGATCTAGCTGTAAATTGCCAACAATTCATTCAACTTCTTAATTTACAGAAATTTAATCCACGAGTTCATAGGAAAGTTGAGGCAGAAAATTGTAATGTAAACTAGTTATGACGTTACTGTGCACCCCTGTACTAATTAACAAATATCATTTTTTTTTATTCCTTTTCAAATATTTTCTTTAAACGTGTTTAATATTCAATGGAATTACAGTGAAACTATTTACCACAAACTAAATAGCGTTTGTTATTTAGCTGCGATCATTTCTGACTGAGCAAACTTTGATCAAAGATTTTCTCGCCAAGGCCACCCTGTATTTTTTTTTTATTCATAGTATATCTATGACTATATTATTTTGTAAATCCTTCCTTTTTCAAGATGGTAAGGTAATAGATCTCGATCTTTTTGACTTTGTAGTACAGTAGAAATAAAATTTAAAAAATTCTGCTCCTGAAATGATAGCTGCTTTAAGGTTAAACATTTAGACCAGTAGTTCTCAACTGGGGTCCATATAACCGACAAGAATAATAGACAAAAAATTATTTAGAACCACTGATTTAGATTTAAAAAAAAAAGCTATCGAAAACCAAATCTTTATTGTGTTAAGCAAAATTGCACCCATCAAAATTATGAATAACACAGTTTTCCAGATGATCAAGTATTAGAAAAGATATTCTAAAGCCTTAAATTAATATTTATAAAAATCGAGAGGGCACATCCGCTGCAATCAGGTGAATTTTTCTAGCAATTCTATCTATTTCTAGCAATTCGAGCAACTATGTAAAGGTTCTCTTTTTGGCTTCTGTTTTTTTTTTTTTCCGGAGTGGGGGAGGTCACGTGATACAATGTATCGTCTGCTTTTGATATTTGCTTGTGTCGTTACGTTGCCATTCATTTTACTCTCTTTCTTTCTCACCCCCTTTCCTCCTTAATCACTTCTTTCTTTCTCTCCCCCTTTCCTCCTTAATCACCTCTTTCTTCCATTTAAAAAAATTTTCTCACCTTTTTTTCCTCCATTCTCATTTTTATTTCCAAATTCTCGCTGATTTATATATCACGATAAATAGATGAGTTTCAGATTCGTGTAATTAGAATATTAGTTACTGGATTTTAGTGCCTTTTGGGAATACATAGAGGAGAAAATCTTTTCACAAGACAGATCATGAAGAACTTAGATAAGTTGTCAGCTGAGCACTTTGACATGTGCCTCATCTAGGCTAATGTTTCACAACCCTGTAGTGTGCAGACTGGTAATTAGAGTACACTGCATCAAGTTTCTGATATCTGAACTATTGGTGTTTGCATTGGTGATAGGCAAAGTTGTTTGTTCCCATGTCAATACTAATCAAGCATACATGTGATCCAAGACATTTTCATTGTTCCATCCTGTCTTTTTTTTCTGGGTAGAGTGTGGACATAGGAATGCATTATCCAATTTGTTCTTCTTTTCTAAGAGAGTTAAGTATTATATGTGAGAAGCAACAGATAGCAACCTTAATCAAGCAAACCTATGATGAAAAAAACCATTCCAGTTATGACTAACCTGTCTTTTAGGAGTATCTAGGTTTACATTATTATCCATTGTGTCTTTCTTTGGAGTGTTATATGATGGAGATTTGACTGCTATTCTTTGCAGGTCAAACAATTATGCAGAGGTTCCCTCATTCGTTTAAGGATGGCAAAGTAGAATCTGATGGTGAATAGTTGTATCATTTTCTTAGAATTTATTACAAGAGATTGATAAGTCAGTATATCATTTTAACCTAATTGTTGCAACTGGTTTAGTCAGTATTGTTGAGTGGATGAAATGAAAAAGTGTTTCAAAATTACCCTGTAAAACCCAGGCACTTTTTCAGGAACACATATTTTGGTAGAAAATATCTTGAAAAGGTAGGTAAACTATCATATGATGCATTTTTATATAAGTGTTTGATAATAATTAACTGACTGTATTACTTCCAAAGCAAACAGAAAACACATTCAAGGTTGAAATAATATTTTCAGAAAATTAACAATAAGAACTGTTTTTAGACATAGTAAAATAACAAACGATTTTGGTTTTTAGTCTGTCAGTAAGTGCCCCTTCTAAAGAAAAAAGTGCCATAAAAAACTGGTGAAATGAATAGTGTTATGTCAAATAGAAAGGCTGTATTAGAGTATTACTAATTATCAATGTCATAAATTCATACTCAACTAAATAACTGACATTTTTTTTTTTTGAGAAATTCATTTTGTTTCTGTTGATTTTGAAATGTTTTTATTCTTTCTATCATTCAGTTGATAGACAAAACATTTTAGAGAAATATTATTTCTTGTCTATCTTCTTAAAGTTTTGCTGTAAATTTATTTGTAGGTAATCATTACTCAACAGTATTTAATAATGGATGAAAAAACAAGACTGATAACTTCAGGAAAGCTGAATGAGCTATATAGATATGATCTTAATCTAAATTTACATACATTGTCCAGGAGTGGGAACAGTTGCTGCTGCTTTCTTTACTATCTGTTGGATCAGTTGGTTTGAAACAACTAACCAAATGGATAATATACAATTCAGGAATATTACTGTGAACCTATTAAACCAAGTAAGTGAGAGTTTATTATTATTATTGGTTTAACAGCTCTAACAGAAAATAAAAGCAGTTAAGCTTTGAATTCCACTTCTTTCTGTTAATGTCTTTCTTCCCTCTCTTCGATACTCAACTTTATTATTTCCAGTTTTTTTATATGTATTTATACTTCTTTGTAACTAATATTTCTTTTAATACTAATACTTTCTATCTTTTTTCTTTAACCTGATCAAATAATCTCAATCTATTTTGATATAGCAAAATTCTGACCAGAAAGTTCATATCAAGAATGAATCTGCTTTTTACATTTTATTTTTTTATCTTGTTATATTACTTGTATTTATCAAATCCAAAATGCCGAGCAATTTGATTTAGCATGTAGGGTTTTGCCTGATCATAGAATTTAGTTTGCTATGTGTAATTAAAATTTAAGGATGTTTAGAGATAATGATAAAGTTGTATGAGTTTTCCTATATTTTCTAAATACCACTAGAAAGATAGACTCTTCCATAATTTTAAGGTAATTAAACAGCATGAGTTCTTCCAAGGTCTGATGTACAGGTTTGAAAGTGGACAGTTGTTCATACCTGAAAAAATAAGTTTCAAATTATAATGATAAAAGTAAGGTTTATGTAAGTCTTTGCAGGAAATATATAACTGTTCATTGTTGATTCATATATTGTAGGAAACTATAGATTTGTTCATGAATTACTATTCCTTTTGCATTTTGCACATTGATGCACACATATATGGCAGAAGTAACAGAAAGGAAAATAGCATACATATTTGCAACCTGATGGAAATAGAAATGTAGCAGTTGATTTTTCAGTTTACACCAAGTACTTATATCAAATCTCAGGAACCCATATAATTTATTTTTAATAGGATTATTTTATAAATGTTAAAATAGCTAAAATTATTCAATTATCACTTCTTTCCAGCTTTAGAAAATATTTACTTATGTGAGTTAAAATGTGAGTGAAACAACAGCCAGTGCTTTGAGCAGCAACACAGCAACAAGTCACTGTAGAAAGCAAGAGGAGCTAAGGCAAAGAGCCTTTTTAATTCTTGTACATATTGCCATAATGACAGATATTGGTCCAAATAAAAACAGATTACAAAAATAGTGAAGTTCATAGCTTCACCTGACTGTATGAGGTTATTATGTAACCTTTGACCACACTGTATTGAATTGAATGAGCCAAAGGAGATAATTCAAGAAGGCCAATGGCATGAATTTTAGACAGATCAGGCAAGAAATGATGTTCTGAATGATGTATGAAAAAAATTCTCAATATATAAAAAAAATTACCTCTTAACTAGAGAAAGTACTCTAGCAATAATTATTAGTTACATGTAAAACAAGGGGAAATAATTTCAAGAAATTAATTATTAATTTTACAAGAATGTTAATTCACATACTTATATTTTTGTGGTCTTCTTGTTCTTTGAGAGTCACTAACAATTACTGCTAGATTTTTGGTTTCTTTCTTGAAATTTCAATTAAAATTCTTTTACGTTCATCATTACATACATTATCCTTTACTATATTTTTCTTTGAATTAGGAATCGGACTTTGTAATCACAGTTGGCAGTTTGATTTCAAATATTTTTAAAACTGAATAATTTATATAAAATCATCTGTAAAATAATACTCTTTATGGTGTAATTGATAATATAACAAACACAAGTATGATTTAGTCATTCATGAAGGTATTATTTTTACATCACTGACTTGTGAAAAGTTTAGTCACTTGCTGAGAAGGTAAAAATAAAATCTTAAGGAGAAAACTAAGTGTAAGGGAGTGAAACTAATCGACCCTGGAAGATGGCTAATGAAGCTTACATCTAAAATGAATTGTCAATTTATATCAATCCATATCATAGTCTTATGAAGGTAACTGCAGAACAAATACCTACACCAAGTACTTATATCAAATCTTGGGAACCCATATGATTTATTTTTAATAGGATTATTTTATAAATGTTAGAATAACTAAAATTATTCAATTATCACTTCTTTCCAGCTTTAGAAAATATTTACTGCAAATCTTGTATTTAGACCTTGTATTTCTTGATTATTTTGAGTGCTTTGATTTCATATATTTAATTTTTGTTCAAATAACATATTACATTAATAAAGATATTCAAATATTTTTGGTCACAGGTCAGGTTGTATTTGTTGATTTTTATTATTATTAAAAAAAATTTTTTTTGGTGTCATACTGTTAATCAAATATCCATTTTAAACAAAACTAAATCTACAAAGTTTTTCTATTAAGAATGAAAATTTGTTTTTTTAGTTGAAAAATGAGTTTTTTTTTTTTTTACCTGCTACTGATATTCTTATGTGCTTTTTAGTGTCTAGAGACGGATACACAATTGTGTAGCTTTCTACAGTATATCCATGTTAAGTAATATATGCAGAATGCTATGTGAAATGGTTTTCTAAACAGTTTCTAAAATTCTAAAGAGTTGTTTAATATCACATCAGCTCTGATTGAGCAGATCTATGATCACAGGCACTCCAGCCATGACTATCTCAACTTATTGAATATGCAGAGGTTCCCTTTGACTAGTTATTCATATCACTGTCTTCAGAACTATGGAGAGAAAACAACTGATATAAAAATGTAAGCATATTTTTATGTATCTAAGGGGTCCTCAGATGGGTCTTCCTGTGAGGTCTCCAGCCATCTCAGTCCTCCAAACATCTTGCCTTCAGTTTGTTTCTCCATCTTGCTTTAATAATAAACTTTTAAATGAATTGATCTTTGCATATTGTATGAAATTGTGGAGGCGCAATGGCCCAGTAGTTAGGGCAGCGGACTCGTGGTCATAGGATCGCGGTTTTGATTCCCAGAGCTCCACGAGGCTCCAGCAGGGGATGGTGGCGAACCCTGCTGTACTCTTCCACCACAACTTTCTCTCACTCTTACTTCCTGTTTCTGTTGTACCTGTAATTCAAAAGGGCCAGCCTTGTCACACTGTGTCACGCTGAATATCCCCGAGAACTACGTTAAGGGTACACGTGTCAGTGGAGTGCTCAGCCACTTGCATGTTAATTTCACGAGCAGGCTGTTCCGTTGATCGGATCAGCTGGAACCCTCGTTGTCGTAACCGACGGAGTGCCAACAAATTGTATGAAATTATTTGTATTTCATGTTCATTTAAATTCTATTTTCATTAGATGTTAAATAAATAGTAGATCATTGGAGATGAAACTTTATGGTTATGGCTTTAATGCAATTTATCTTATTTCTCTTTTTAACTTTATTGGGTTACAAGGTTTGGTTGTCATTTGATTCAAAATGTTAAATTATAATGCAATTTAGAAATTCACAAAATTTTGAACATCTGCTTTAAAATCATTAAAGAAATATTGGAACTATACTGTTTTTGTTTTATTACATATTAAGACGATTTTTTGGTACTCAAAATTCACTATTTAAAATGAACAGAGCTGCTATTCTCAGTCCTATTCATCTAAAATATCAGCAGAACACACCTCATGTTTTGCTTCTACTCTGTTGACTGTTGTTGATACAGGCTACCATTAATCTTGAAATCTACGATTATATTCAATTATCACTTGCATTCAGCCTTCTTTGAAAATCAACTTTGAACATTCAACAGCCCATAATTAAGTCATTCCTCGTCAGTCGAAAGCATTTCCTCTACACTAACTTCCAATGTTTCAAATAAACATTATTTTTTATGTGCACCTCATACAGTCTATTCTTTGTGTCAAGAGAGAGAGAGAGAAAGAATGGGATAATTGTCACAGTTTAAAAAAATATTTAATTTAACTGTTTTACACCTGAGTTTCTATGCTATTATTGCCTCCATTTTCAGTGAACATTTTAGATACTTTGATCAAATGACATAAAAGAGATTGTGTATGTCTTAATATGGAATTTGTTTTAGTGTCATTTACTCAAAATCTATAGCTTTGAGTATTGCAATGGTCCTAATTCCCTCTTCCCACTATTTAATCTGCTTCTTAACTTGTAATTTGCATTACTCTTTGACACTCTCTTTAGCTCACAGAGGGTTGCTGCTTCTTTTCCTTACAAATGGGAGTCAGTGACAACCATTAACACTTTTTTCTAATGAGAGAAGCATTTTGGGGTTCACTTTCATGTTAAAATATGTTATGAAAAGGAAATTCTGAATTTCAACTTGCAAGAAATTTTGTCTCAGTAATCAATCTATCATCAGAGTATGAACATCTATAGAACATCAACAGGGTTAGCAAAGTACTTGACATTAGTGTTACAACATGATTTACTCTTTTAAAACTCATTCAAAATGTCATGGAACTTCTTGTGTGAATTGCTTTATTGCAGTGTCCATTGAGACTCCAGCTGTCCTATTAGCTAGTTGGTGACAGCTCTGCTATTTCTGTACTCATTACTCTTAGCAGCATATGTGCTTCATTGGCTACACACATACACACTCAGTTACATGATAGCTATGCAGGTATATCTTAAAGATCAGTTATATCCCATTCTCTTTTTTAGTGGCTCTGCTTGCTAAACACATACATTTTTGTGAAAATCATATCTGCTGCCTAACTTTCCATGCTTTGGCTTCATCTTCATGCAACTACTACACCTTTTACTTAGCATGTATAATCTCCATGACCCAAAACTCCAAAAATATCCTAGAGCAGAGATACATCATTGTTTCAGTTAATGGTACAGAAACACAAGCACTGTGGATACTTAGAAACTTGTGTATGACACTATATTTCTACCTATGAACAGCATACATCTAAAGCATTCTGCTCTTCCCAAAAGACTTTATAATCATTAACCTTCTATAGTGACCCCTCATAATATAGCTAAGACTATATCAAAGAGGCTGGATTTGCTTCTTATGGCCAGAATATTATTTTAATTTATTTCTATATTGACTATCTACAAAGTGACAGCACAAGTAAGTCAGTCAAGAAGATGACTAGTTCAGAAGATGGTAGTTTGTATCTGGTCACCAGTGCTATATTGTGTTTGTAGCAAAAATATGTAACTTTCAGTTAACAAATTCAGCTAAGTTGTTGAGATCCCTAACTGAGCAGATAAATAGTCAAAGCATATCAATGACCATCTTGTCTTTTGTGTAAGTAACAAATCACACACTAATGTCTTGTGCAAAAACTAGATTACGCTCTGGGAGGGATTTGGCTGCTCTTTCTAGCAAAGTGTCTGTAAAGGCTTCTTATCTATAAATAGATGCTACAGGTAATATAATTTATTGCAGTACTGTAATTGAGTAATTCATTAGTAGTAGTGCTGAGATCACTTGTAGTGTTGGGTTATGAGGAAAGCTCAAGCAATAACTCAAAATCTTATTCAAGAGTTATCTTTTGTCTTGGTTAATACTATAGAAACCAGAAATATGATTTGGTCCTCTGGATTTTTGTGATTTACAACAACTTTTCTAACTTCACACATTTTTGACAATGTACAGAAAACCTTCAAATCCAAGCAAACTACAACCACTTGACCACAAATACACTGAATTCTTCTCTTATTTATTGTTGTTGCAACAGTTTATCCTGGTTCAGATTAACCATTAGCTAGTATAAACATGTACTTGAGGAGGCCCTTTTTTTTTTTTTTTTTCAGTGCTGGATTTACTGTAGTGCATATTGTTAATTGTAGTATTTTATTTTTAAACTAATAAAGTGTTGAAACTTTGCCGTTTTTCTTGTTGTTTTAGTCGTAAGTAAATAATTTGTTTATAATACTGCTATTTTGTGTTGAATAAGTAAATAAATAAAAACTGGTTACATCCAATGTAGCTGTGGAGTCTGGCCTGAAAGAAAACTAAATTTTTAATCTGATATTTTACATTTGGCACTTAAGTCTTAGGCAATAGTGGTTTTGATCAGGCCCTATCTCTGTCCCACCAAAACTTGTTTGATGAACTTGCTTCTTTTGTTATTCTTCTTATGCATCTTGTCTGAGTATAGTGAATACTTTCTTCAACTCTGCCTCTCCAGGGGCAATCATCCTAGCATATATATTCCCCTCACTTAGCTGATCTTCAACTTCACCAAACTATCCTTATCCTTCAATTAGGTATAGCTAGCATGTTTTGAAATTGTAATTTTAGGTTCAATCCTATTGTGCGTCACCTCAAGTTGATTATAAAGTGTTGTGAGTAAAATACTGATAGGTGAAATCTGTAGCAGCCTATCAGAGGGACTACTACTGTTTTAGGTGGTATACTTAATCAGTTGCCTGTTTTAACATCTTTACTTGGGCTATGAGTACCTTTAGCAGAGTTGTTAGTGTTACTAGCATTTGGACTAGGTCCCTGGTCTGATAACTTCTTTTCTTCCTCCTACCAACAGTCATAAAAGCTGTCCTTCATTCTCTGATTAAACCATGAAAAAAGTAAGAAAATTCAAAATATCTAGTAACCTTCAAGAACATAAGAAATCTCTGTCTCCCTAACTTTATTCATACGCTTTCATTTTTTTATAAATTCTTTTCTTTTTGCATTAAATTATACTCTTTTTTTGTATTTTGCTAATTTCAACTGAACTTCAAGTAATATGCGAGGCTATAGCTTTAGCTAAGATTACAAAATAATCCACAGTTAGCTTATCAAAATCTTGGTATTGTTTAGCCAAATGTAAACTAAGATATATCTATTCAGCATGAAACTGATTCTCTTCATTTTAATTTTTTTCCCCTGTATTATTTCTGCACTTGAATTTTCAATACATAACTTCAATTATTCCTAAACTCAAGCTGTTTTATAATTCTTACAAGTTTCTACTAATATGAATCTCATAGCTGGTTTATGCTAATTTTATCAATTTTATCATGTTACAGCTGAGGTCACTGTTTTAAGGGATTCTCTTGTTACAAATTGACTTTCCCTGGGTTTTATTTATATCTATCTGTCTGTCTGCCTGTCTGCCTCTCTGTCTGTTTGTTTATCTATCAATCTAATGCAATAACATCAAAATGACATGCATGCCATTCAGATATAGCCAAGCATACTTTTAACTTGAGGGAAATAGAAGAGACTGGAATAAACAGACGGCAAACAAAATTAAGTTACATTATTAATTGGCATATCTGTCAAAGAAGTGCCATTTCAGAATAATGTAATAGTATAATTTTTAGTGAAGTATTTTTTTTCTTTTTCTGACATACTACACCTGATTGTATTAATGAATCTCTTGCAGTTTCTGTGTTCCACCAAATAACCTCTTTCTCTAAGACCTCTTTTACTTAGGAAGGTGATCTTCACAATGGACATAGCTGATGGCTGGTTCTGTCCTTCCCATGACAGCATGTGTTTGACATAACTCTACTAGTCAGCAGTGCTTGGGCACTGGATGAGTGTGTGCAGAACAGTTTTGTTGCTCTGCACACATCACGGGCAAACCTGGATGACAGCATTCTCGCGCCCGAAATGTTGGACTAGATCTCTGATCTGATGATAACCTTTTCCTCCAACCAGTTTTTGAAGACCTGAAAACAATCACAGGATGCTGTACTTCATTCTTGGATTAAGCCATGAAAAAGATAAGAAAAATTGAAATTTTTCGAAATGACTACCACCCCTGGTTGCACTTCTAGGCCAGAGATTTCTGGCAATTATGCATTGGCCCCTGCCTAAAAGTCGTCCAGAACAGACCAGCAAGTTGATTTTCCTTGGTGTCCAGAGTCCATGAGAATAATGCTCTTGCTCACCTCTATAGAATGCCAAAGTGGAACTTCTACTGACTGCATGGCCCAACTGGTAGATGGCTGTGTGCGCTTGATGACATTCCAAATGCCAGCTGTTGTCTTGGTCTTTGCTTGACCAAGGACTACAACCCTTCTAAGAAATAAGCCGTGGAAATACCCATCTGACAAATAGTGATCACACCTGCTCATTGTCAAGGACGTTTACTGCTAATGGAGCGCCTGACCAGTAGAATGCAAAAGAGTGTCCTAGTCGAATCATACGTGAACTGGAGCTAGTGATGAAGGTCAGGCAATCATATATGACAGAAGCGATGTTCGTTACCTCTGCCCCACTTTTCAGGGACAGTTTTCTTTCAGTTAACCAGAAAATTATAACCTGAATATTCTGACCAAAATAGGGTGATCAAGAACCCCAACTAATTCCAGAACACTGATCGCCAATGGCAAAGTTGACTTCAGTGGTATTTGAACTCTTCTGAGTAAAGAACCAGAAGAAATGCCACCAAGGCGTACTAACGATTCTGCTAGCTGACCGCCGTCAATGATAGTTCTTTCTATTATACGAACAAGGCCTGAAAATTTGAGGGAGAGCAATAGTCGTTACATCGACCCCAGGGCTTAGCTGGAACTTACGTTATCGACCCGGAAAGGATGAAAGGCAAAGTCGACCTCGCTTAGTACAAGGCCATCAGTTTTGAGCGTAGGTGTGCAAGTCGATTACATCGATCCTAGTAATTGACTGGTGCTTTATTTTACGGACTCCATAGAGATGAAGGGCAAAGTTGACCTTGGCGGTATTTGAACTCAAAATATATAAATCCGGAGGAAATGCTGTTAAGTATTTTGTCCAATGCGCCAACGATTTTGCCAGCTCCCCGTCAGTCAATAATCATCCTAAATATATTTATAATTCTGCTTGTTACACAACGTTAGTAAGCACGTGCGTTACGCTCTTTTAGGCAGGTATCACTAAAAAATTGAAATGGTTAAGGCGGCCAACTATCAGAACCGTTAGCACGCCGGAGAAAATGCATAGCAGTATTTCTTCCGGCTCTTTATGTTCTGTGTTCAAGTTCCACTAAGGTTGCCTTTACCTTTCATCCTTTCAGAGTTGATATAAAATGTACCAGTTGAGCACTGATAGTAATTATAAATCTTTCTACTATAGGCACAGTGCGTAAAATTTTGTGGGGAGAGGCTTGTCGATTGCAATGACCCCAGTGCTCAACTGGTAGTTATTTTATCGACTCCGATAAATTGAAAGGCAAAAATAAAAATCTTGTTTACTTGCCTATAGTTTGTTCTTAATTGCGGTATATAGAACTAATATCGGTGAAGAAACATCCACAGACTTTGCTAAAGCTTTATTCTCTTAGCAAAAAATATATGCATATTATTTACATGTTTTATTTCTATGCACGATAGGTATTTTCCTATTAGGTGTTTATTTTCCTGTATACATATTAATACTGTAATTAATATATCTATCGTCTCCATAACGCGTGCGTACCTTTTTCTTTTTACATGAATATTCGAATTCTTGTTAACAAGTATTTATTGTTCATGTCTAATACTTATATTTCCATCGAGACTTTTACACCTGACGTTCTGCTTGTTAGCGCGAGCGGATCATAATAAAACCTGATTCTAGTTGTTTTCTTTCCGCTATCTCTCTTTTATATCTAGCTCCCTCCTCTATCTCTCTTTGTACATTTTGTAATCTGTCCTGTTATAGATCCGTAAATGTAAACTACCAATGCATGACCTGTTAACAATATCTCAAGTATTTATCAGACAAACAAGCAGTAGAAAGAGCGGCAGATTGCTGGTGAAGGGCCTATCTATCAATGCTAACTCGACTCACTGATTTAACTGTTATTTTATAGTACCATCTGTTTGTCCTGATTCAATACCGACCCGTTTGGCTTTCTTTACGCGTGGAAGCAATACTCTCCTTCTGTCTTCCTCTCCCCCTTCACACACACATACTGTGTATATAATAGTAAATTCGTTCTGGACATATCACTGCAGCTTAGGGCAATTTTCCACGTTTCCACCCGGTTCGGAAAAATCACTTCACTTGTTACACAAAACCTACCTCAAATTGAACCTTCACAAATCTGTGGCGTTCTGCATGTTTCAAGAAACCGTTATCTAATTAGCTCTCGTGTTCTTTTGTTGTTTAGCTCCAGTCAGGCGTACTTAGCACTACATTAGCTAATATATCCTTTTTTCTTTAAATACCTGTAGGATGTCATTTGAGGAAGATTTCACTGCTACTTCTAGCAAATCGAGCAATCACTTAAAGGCATGTGTATCATTGCATATATTAGGTGGTCTTTCAACGCGCACACACACACCAGTCATCTCAAATAAAAAGATTATTTACTTTGTTAATAAATACAATTCTGCAGCCTTGTTTTCAAAACCTGCGATAAGTGTATTTTCTCGCACCCACTAGGCTTTTACAAAGGAAGTGAAGTCGATCAACGTGTCTCAGAAAACAAGACACATCAACATAGCTAAGGCTATCGGCGCGTGTACACACACACACATTCACACTCACTTATACACATTGTGATCGGCTTCTTGTTTTCCCTCCCTCTCTGAATACTGGCAGACCTCTCCAGTCCCATAACATACAGCTAATTACGAGCTTTTGTCGTGTGTTAAAAATATATGTCCAACAGTAATTGAAGCAAACACACAGACACAATGCGTGCACTCACTTCTCACACACACACACCGGTTCCAACACACGCGTATATACAACGCACACACAGACACACCGCATAGTATACCTAGCTTACTATGACACACCTGCCCACACACACACACACACTCACTCATACCATGACGTATTGAATTGTTTGGTCGCAGATTCCGATTATTTGTATTTAGCTATTTACACATACACCAAAAAATAGACACATTTAATTTACTAGATCAAATGATAAGTTAGGTAAATGGAATGCAGCTACGTAAAATTTTATCCGGTTTTTCATTCGTAAACACACACACACACATATATATATAATATATATATATATATATATACACACATATATAACAGGAGAAGGGCGCGCTAAAATGAGCTATTTGGACAAGGTTTAAAAGAAGGGCTGAAAGGGAAAGTACACTGACAGATATACATATACTTATAATTTGCTATTGTTGCTTGCATGAATTTGTTGGAGAGGGAGAGAAAGACAGAGAGAGAGTGAGTGAGAGAGAGAAAGCGTATGTATGTACAGTAATGTGTGAGTATATGTATGCAATATGAAAGTGGGAGAGAAGTAACGAATACAATTGGTGTACAATCGACAAACAGGAGTGAAGGAACAAGGTATCAATAATGGAGGAGTGTTTACGTGTACATTAATTAATACTGGGGGGGGGGCTAATAAAATAAAAATAAAGAAAACGGGAGTAATGTTGGAGTACATTGCATTTGAAAATAGAGAGCAAGGAAGAAGAAATGCTGTGCTTTGGTGACGTCATATTGCGGGAAGCGATATCTGGTGGCGGTAGTTTGAA
This sequence comes from Octopus bimaculoides, assembly GCF_046866305.1. Taxonomy (NCBI): domain Eukaryota; kingdom Metazoa; phylum Mollusca; class Cephalopoda; order Octopoda; family Octopodidae; genus Octopus; species Octopus bimaculoides. The sequence continues at coordinate 179,135,561 of NC_142928.1, read as the reverse complement.
TCTGTTGTTTGATTGGACAACAATGTGATCAGCAACATGCAAGCCTGGACCAACCAGTTCGTCAATATTCGGGACTGTTCGGAATCAATCCGTCAGGGCTGGCAGTATGCTGGTGACAAGGGTAAACGTAGATTCATGTGGAAAACGAGGCTGTGACCTATTTATTTTCTTTTATTCTCTATCTGCTTTCTAGTTTTTCGGTGGAGGGCGTCACGGACACTTGCTATCTATCGATCGATGAGAGGAAAGAAACGTTAAGGATGAGAACATAACTGTTTGTGTGAGTGTGAATGTGAGTGTTTGTGTAGCTAGCTGTAAGTGAACCTTTATAAGCATATTTACTTTATGCTGTGTGTTAAAGAGCGAGCGGTATGAGGGGGAGGATCGGGATGAATGATGAAGAGTGTTTCGGGGGTGAAAAAGAAAGAAAGGGTGAAGGACATTAACTTATTTATCATCATTATTATTATTTGGTCTTTTTCGTTCTAAGCTTGTGGCTGTGTACACGTTTATGTTGGTGGCAATATATGAATCTCTCTCACACTCTTTTTCTGCTCTTCTCTCTATCTCTATCTCTCATCTTTATTAAAAGATTATATAGCAAGGTTAGAGAGAGAGAGAGAGATAGTGACAGCAGAGAAAGACCGAAGAAAAGAAAGAAAATAAGGGTAAGTCGACGACGGAGGGGGGAATTCTTTCTCGTTATAATAATTGAAAGAGAAGTTAACGAAATGGAGTGGGGAATATAAGATTGAATGCATAAAGGGAAGCTGTTTCATAGATATAGCTAAGGTTAACGTTGGCATACAATGTACATAAGGTGAGTTAAAGACACGAAGAGGGTCGGGGAAAGGAAAGGGTAGTAGTGGGGGAGGAGGTAAATAGATGATTGGGAAAGGGAGAGGAAATAAGAGGAAAGCATGGAAATCTTTAGCAACCCACCAGTCAGGGAGAAATGTTAAATGTAAAAGTTGAAGATTAACCATTGTATGAAGGTGGAGAGGCGGAGAAACTTGAAGGTGGAGAGTATTACGAGTGCGTCAATAGCCAAGGTGCCCGTTTATATATGATTACAATAGATTGCAAAGCGGAGTTGATAAATATTACTCAGTGGAAACATTGCAAATAGTTTAACATTTCATTACAGCCGACATCAATTTGGTTTACGTGAGCGTGCATATACATGTAGACACGTACGATTGGATATGCACAAAGCCTTGTATATGTACGTGTGTGTGCAATGACTCTATTTACTATATATATATATATGATTTCGAACAATCTTTCCCGCTACCTAAATATCTCTAAACGTCGCTCTGTCAAGCTACTATCCATATATCTACCTACCGATCTATGTGTCTATCTTAAATACACATCGATCTCTATCAAAAGATCTTTCTACCTATCCACCCATCTAGGTAAGCATCCATCCATTCACATATCAAGGTAACTATTCGTCCGTCCGTGCATCCACCCCTCGATCCCCTCATCCATTTGGGTGACTGACTATTCACCCATCAATCTATCTAGGTAATTATATATTCATCCATCCATCCAGGTGACTATGTGTCCACCCATCCAGGTAACAATATATTTATCTAGGCGACTATGCATCCATTCATTCTTTCTCTATCTAGATAACCCTCCATCTATCCAGGTAACATTCCATCCATCCATCTAGGTAACTATCTTTCTATCGATCTGTCCAAGTATTTATCCTTGCATCTATCCACCTATCCAAGTAACTATCTGACTAGGTAACGCTGTACCCGTCCATCGATCTATACCTGCCTGTCCATCTATCTGTCTACCAGTCTATTAACTATCTATCTATCTGTCCATCCATTTAGATAATGCTTCCGCCCTCCCTCCATCCATCCACCTAGGTAACTATCCATTCATGCATCTATCTATCCATCTATGAAACTCAATCCATCTAAACACCAATTTAGGTAGCTGTCATCCCTCCATCCATCCCTCTATCCATCCATCCGTCCATCCAATCATGCATCTAGGTAAGTATCTGTCCTTCTAAACTAACCTCCATCACTCCATCTAGTTGACTACACTGCAGCTACCCAGGTAACTATCCATGAAACTATCAATACATTTACATAACCATCCATCCATCCATCCATCCATATAACTGTCTATCCATCTATCGCTCAGTTTAGTTATCCAGCCATCCATTCAGAAAAAAAGTATTTCAATCTATCCAGCTATGCAACTATCCATCCATCCATATAGGTAACTATCCGTCCGACTATCCATCGAATTCTCTTGGCTAACGATCCATCCATACATCCATCCCACTTGGTAACCATCCAGCCTTACTGTTCAGTAACTATCCATCCATCCATGCACCCAGGTAATTGTCTATCCATTTATGCATCAATCTAGGTCACTGTCCATCCGTCTATCTATCCATCCATCTAGGTAACTACCTGTCCAGCTAAATAACCATACACCTCTCCCTCTATCCATACATCCATAAAACTGTCAATCCATCTATGTACCTATCCAGCAATCCATTTCCATTACTATCCATGCATCCACCCAGGTGTCTATCCAGCCATCAAAACAAAAAAGGAAAGTAACAGCCTATCCATCCATCCATCAAGAAACATGTTACCCATTCTATCCATCCATTCATCTATGTAACTCTCCATACGTTCATCCAGACATCCATCCATCAATCTAACCATCCATCCATCCATCCATCCATCCATCTACCTGTCCATTTGTCTATCTACATGCCATTCCAACCATCTATCTATCCATTCACCCATCTATCTACCTACCTATCTATCAATCCATCCAATCGTCCATCCAATCTACCCATCCATTCACCTATCTATTTATCTGCCTATCTATCTATCTGTCTATCCATCCATTCATCTATCCATCCTACCATCTGTCCATCCTTCCATCTATCCTTCAGTCCATCCATCTAACCATCCTTCCATGTATCCATCCATCAACCCATCATTCCATCTATCCAGCCAGCCAACCATCCACCTTTCCATCTTTCCCTCCCCTCCATGAATCCATTCATCCATCTCTCCTGTCATCCATCCTTCTATCCACCCATCCATGTTTGCATCTATCTATCTGTTCCATCCATCCATTCCTCCGACTATCCTTCCATCTATCCCCTCTGTTATCTATCTTTCTATCCACCCATCCATGTGTGCACTATCTATCTATCTATCTATCTATCTCTTCTCATGGATGTGCTGTCACATCGGCTGCGAAGGTAAACGTTTATTTGACCTTTTACTGTCCACATTTTGTTGGAATTTTTAAATAATTTTGTTGCGAAGCACCTAGGCTTCATTTGTGTGTATTTTCAAGGGCAGGAATTGACCCCCAGGGGCAGTTTCGGCCCTAGCAAAATACAAAAATTTCCTTCTTGACATTTGAAAAATGTCGAGAAACATAATTTTGGAACGCTTGTCTTGTTCTTTTGACAAGCATTTCCCGAGGCTTCAGATGCCAGAAGAGAAAAAAGAACAGAATAGCGCGTGCTCATGCAGTGACAGGAACGCAGTTGTTGTAAACGTCACAAAGACTGTGAGTACAGCTACTAACAGCCCTCTCACCACCACCACCAACACCAACAACAAAAACAAAACTGTAACCAAGGTTACAAAACCATGCGTAAAAACCGTCACAAATGTCTCTGACGTAAGCACCACTGCTGCTGACGCCATCATCACCACCACCAACGACAACAACAACAACAACAACAGCAACAACACGGAAGTAAAGTTATCGGCCTTCAGCAATGACACCATCATCTGTTCAACAAACTCTGCTGCCACTACCACCACCTTTGAACCAGGCAGTACATACACCAACATAAACAAAAATATCCAGAAGAATATGTCCGCCAGCACAACAAAAACAAATTTCGCAAATGCTCTAAAGGAAAAAAGAACAATAGTGACATTCACACAAAAACAAATAAAAGACACAAAATCCCTTCTTACGAAAGAAGGAGATGATGTCAGAATAAACATACCAAAAGATATTATAGAAATGAAAAACAAAAAGTGCATCATTTATAAACTGGTAAACACAAAAACCAGACGTGTAGAAAATGTTAGCACAGATAAAATTGAAGTTTGTCTTAGAAAAATTTGGCCTTATCAGAATCATGTCACCTGGGGAAGGAAATTTGGAACGGTGCAAGTGAGATTTCTGGATGCAAATTTAGCTAAACAATTTTCGACACTCTCTCTCCGCACAGATGACTTGGTAATGATACCGTGTTATCTAGGACAGAGAGTGACCAAAGTTATGATAAAAAATGTGCCATCGGAGGTGGACACCCAATGGCTGATATCGGCCGTGTGCCTGGAAATGGAGGAGGCAAATATTTTGGAGATTACAGTCGGAGAGGAAAAGAACTGGGGAGGGAAAAATCTGGAAATCCTTCTCCACATCACGGAGGAGGCTTCACAGAAAATTCCTCCAAACATTAGATTGGCAGAGGACCACAAGCTGTATGTGGTGGTAGAGGGCAGGCGACCTCGCTGTTACCTATGCAACAGCGAAGCACATCTGAAAAAGGACTGCCCTCTGGCCGCTAAACAAAAACAACAACAACAACAACAACAACAACAGAAGCAACTACCAAATACCCCCAACAGAAAAACCTTACTACCAACACCACCAGCAACACAAAAAACAACAACAGAAATAGCAGCAATAACCACAACAGAAAAGACAACAGAAACTGCAAAAACAGAAGAAGAAAAAGAAAATTCCAAGACTGCCTCTCCCTCCCCCATATCACATACACCACACATAAATAACAAGGAGCCAACATCAATAAAAACAGCAACACAAACATTCACAGAAACACACACAGACGCACAAAATTTGCCGTTACCTCTTTCTGACTCCTCAGATCTCCCATCATCCGATGAAGAGAGTGGGGAGGAGTGGAAAATAGCTACGAAAGGAAAGAGGAAGCGCAGTAAGAAGAAAACAAAACAAAATGCAAACACAAACAAAGCAGGGAGATTCACATCTCCCGAAAATACTACTAACACCAATAGTAATATAAAAAAAACAATGCTAACAGCAATAGACAGTACAAACACAGAGTTGATGAATTACATCAACTCTAAAACAAACATCTCAAATAACGATATCAAAACCAACAACCACCCACGTACAACGCCGCCAAAACACATTAAAATTATTCATGTAACACCAGCATTACACAACACAATAAAATCCCTCTACCCCAACTCGGTAGGGGGATTCCAGAAATATTTATGCAAGAAATTGTACAATAGCCCCCTTGGTGAAAAATCCAAGGAGGAAACAAAACTTTCTAACGGTAAGTAACACTCTGTTCTTTTGTTTTGTGCTTTAAAGCACACGTATAAATAGAATCATGGTGAAGATTGGTTGTGTGAATGTGCGTGGCTTAGGGTCCCCTTGGAAACAAGGGTACCTCTTAAATGACATCAAGTCACACAATTTGGATATCATAGCCATTAGTGAGACCAGACTCCATGAACCGCGGGCCCTAAAGTCCATGTTTGGCGGACAGTTTAACATTTATTTTTCTCCCTGTCTGCCGAGGATGGGCGGTCGTGGCACGGCGGTTCTTTTTCGCAAGAGTCTGGATCTCCAAGTAAAGACGATATTTACGGACCCGGAGGGTAGACTGGTTGTCCTAGATGTGGACGGCAGCGATGGAGGCGCTTTTCGGTTGCTGGCAGTTTATGTGCCTCCTTTAACAGGTCGGTCGGACTTCTTTCGACGTCTAGAAGTATTCCTGGGAACGTCTCGTCCCTTACTTTTAGTGGGGGATTGGAATGCTACCTTGGACACGCATCTAGACTACGTGGGGAGTGACAAAAGTAGAAGGGGATGCAAAGGCCTCATAGACCTGCTCAGACGCTTCCAGTTGTCTGACAGGTACCGACTCGACCACCCAAATGTGCCAACGTGGACTTGGAGCAACCGCATTGGGTCGTCGAGATCGTATCTAGATAGGATAGTGTGTAGGACAAGAGATAGAGATAGTTTAGGATGTCCACAGTTCCACATAGTCAGCTACACGGATCACAAACTTGTGACGTGTACGCTAGACTTAGATAAGGCACATAGGCAGGGTCCCGATTACTGGAAACTAAACGCGTCTTTCCCGTCGAGACAGGTTTTCAGAGACCGGATTAGCACGTTAGTAAAGAGGGCTTTGACGGGAGCCATCGTCAACAACAAATGGTGGTTTGCCCTCAAGAGAGCAGTAAGGGCGGAAGCAATAAGGTATAGCAGGGCACTAGCTGTAGAGAGGAACAGAGAAGAGGGGGAGCTGGTGATAAAGTTAGAAGAGGCATTGCGAAGTGGCATCACATCCGACGTTTTAGCGGCGAGGTTGGCCCTCGACCAACACTTCAATGCTAAACACGAAGGGTGTGCTGTCAGGGCAAGGATGCGTGCTCTGAGGAATGAAGGTGTTGGAGCCGCACGAGAGGCCCGGGTGGCGGAGGCACAGAGGGGTAACAGAGCCACCATCCGGTCTCTGGTAGACGAACAGGGGCGCGAATTGCTCGAGCCGAGCAAGATGTGCGAGGCGTTTCAGCGGCATTTTGCCCGACTGTTCGGGAGGAGTGGCGAGTGAGAAGGCAGGGTGGACTTTAGTGCCTACCTGCACAGCTTGCCACGACTCTCGGCAAGAGAGGCGGAGTGCTGCGAAGGGGTCATCACGGCGGAGGAGGTGAGGGACGCGATGGCGGGTTGCTCGACGGACAAATCTCCGGGTTTGGATGGTCTGCCCTACGAGCTTTACAACTGTATGCCAGACTTGTTTGGAGAAGTCTTGGCGGTCGTGTACTGCAACTGGCAGCAGAACGGGAGCATTCCCGGTTTTGTGAGCCGAGGAGCGGTAACGCTGCTGAAGAAAGATCCAAACAAGGGGGACGCCATAGATAACTTTAGGCCCATCACTCTGCTCAATGCAGACATGAAAATTTTGGCCAAGGTGTTAGCCAAGCGGTTGGCGCTTGTCATCGAGAAACTGGTCGGCACGGAGCAGACGTGCGCCGTGCCGGGCCGGAGCATCCATGACAACCTCCATCTGATGCGCTACATCATAGAGAGGGTAGTTAAGGAACCTGGCATGGGTGGGGCCCTGATCAATTTGGATCAATCCAAAGCTTTCGATAGGGTAGACCATCGATACTTGGAGGCCGTCCTCGAAGCGGCCGGCTTCGGTCCCGTTTTCCGCGGCTGGATGGCTGCCTTGTACACAGGCATCCGTTCGGTTGTTCGCGTCAATGGACGTCTATCGGGACCCTTCGACATTGCACGTTCGGTTTGTCAGGGATGCCCCCTGTCGCCGCTCCTGTACGTATTGACTCTCGAGCCACTACTGCGGAAGCTGGCGACGCTGAGGGGCATCCCACGAGAACTGGGGTGTGGGACGAGCGTGTCGGCATACGCGGACGACGTCACCGTCATAGCGTCTAGCCACGAGCACATCGAGCTTGTCGGCGAGACGCTGAAAGACTACGAAGCGGTGACGGGAGCGAAAATCAACCGGGATAAGTCGGTGGGTTTGCTGCTCGGCACCTGGAGAAGCAAGCCCATACCGTCCGGCAGCGCCTCAGTAGTGGGACGCTGGACGGACGGTCCGGTCAAGTTGCTCGGAGTCTGGTTCGGTCCGGACCTGCAAACGGAGAAGAACTGGGACGAGATAACGAGTAGGGTGGCCACTCTCTGCCGGCAATGGTCCGAGAGGAAGCTGAACCTAAAAGGTCGGGCGGAGGTGGCGAACGCGTACATCGCGTCCGTCATCGAATACCGCCTGACCGTCGTGCCTTGTCCCGATCGCGCCATCACCGAAATGGAGCGCATCCTCTTCCGCTTTTTGTGGAAAGGAAGCGTTCCGATGGTGAGGCGATCCGTTTGTTGCCAACACCCGCTGAAAGGAGGGCTGGGCATGCCGTGGTTGATGATGCGCAGACATGCGCTGAGACTGCGACATCTCCGGCTCTACGTAGACGACGGTGAGCAGGTGTGGTCGCCGTTTGTGCGACGCGCTTTCCCGCAGCTCGTCTCCATGACCGAGCTGCAGTCGTGGATCAAAAAGAGGCCGAGGAATGGCGAATGGCACCGTGAGTGTCGCGTTGCTCTGCAACAACTTTGCCGTCCCGGGTCGACCTTGAGCGGCTGCATCACAACGAAGTCATTCTATAGGGGATTAGTGGAGGGCAGGTACGACGACGATCTCGGGGCGAACCTGGGCGTCGACGAGGAATACCTGACCCGCCTGTTCAGGACGACTTTCGGGCCGGGACCTATGGACAACTTCCAGAGATCCCTGGCCTGGCAGTGTTACCGAGAGGCGCTACCCGTTCGGGATAAGCTCTATAGACACGGCTCGCGAAATGCGGGGCCGACCTGCCCGAGATGCGGTCAGAGCGATGAAACCGTTCTGCACGCACTCGTGCAGTGTCCAACCATTTCGGAGCTGTGGGCTTATGTCGAACGACTGCTGTCGCGTGTGGGACGAGTCGGTTTATCAACCGAGTCTATCGTCAATATCGTCACGCCTCCTTCCTTTAAACGGGAAGGAAGAGCTGTATTTATCGTACTTGTGGCTATGGCCAAAGAATGCATCTGGTGGACGCGTCTGAAAGGATTAGAGACAACTACTTTCCTCTCTGGTCAATCTCTCATCAACTTTTTCAAGTATCACTTGAAAAGGAAGGTGGGAGTAGAGAGGCAAGTGTTGTCTAGCAAATGTTTCGAAAAAAGATGGATACATGTAGCAAGAATGGCACGTATAAATGACGAAGCCACCTTGACCATGATTCTATAAAACGTTTTAAAATTTTGTAAACAGAGAGTTACTCACGTTTCTTGCTTAAATAAAAGAAATTTTATTTAACAAACTGTGACGCTAAAGACCGAGGTTACCGTGGTCTTTTCGTAGGTTTTTCTTTCCACGGATAACCTCCCCATCTATTGGGAATTTTTTGTATTATTTCGTATTTTTTGTAAATACCCCAAACGTTTTGCGATGTTTTTTTTCATCGTTGTCCCCACTTTTGTTTTTTTTTCTGCTTTGTTTTCGACCCCCTCGAAAAGAAAAACTCTACATTTGTATTTTGTCCCCTCTGTGTTGAGCCCTGTGTGGCTAATAAAGAAACCTATCTATCTACCGATCCATTCATTAATCTATCTATCCATCTATCCCTCCATTCATCCATCCATCTATTTACCTGTCTATCCATCCATCCATCTGAATATCTATGCAACCGTTCATCTGCTTGTCTATCTGTGCATCCATCATCTGTCTATAAACACATCAATCTATCAATCCATCCACTAATCTATCATTCATTCAATCTATCACTCATCCATTCATCCGTACATTTGCCTATCTACCCATCCATACATCACTTTAATTATCCATTTATCCATCCTCTCATTCATCTATCTATATACCTATACATGCGTCTACCCATCCATTATTCAATCTACCTGTTTAACCATCCATCCATCCACTCATTCATCCATCATTCAGTCTGTCTTTTTTTTCCTTCCCCCTCCCAAAAAGAAAAGCTCTACATTGTATTTGTCCCATCTTCGTTGAGCCCTGTGTGGCTAATAAAAGAAATGTATCAGTCCATCCATCCACCTACCTATCAATCCATCCATCCATCCATCCATCCAGCTATCTATCTACCTATCCATCCAACTATCTATCTATCTATCTATCTATCTATCTATATATATATCATCATCGTTTAACGTCCGCTTTCCATGCTAGCATGGGTTGGACGATTTGACTGAGGACTGGTGAAACCGGATGGCAACACCAGGCTCCAGTCTAATTTGGCAGAGTTTCTACAGCTGGATGCCCTTCCTAACGCCAACCACTCAGAGAGTGTAGTGGGTGCTTTTACGTGTCACCCGCACGAAAACGGCCACGCTCGAAATGGTGTCTTTTATGTGCCACCCGCACAAGCCAGTCCAGGGGCACTGGCAACGATCTCGCTCGAAAATCCTACGGGAGCCAGTCAGGCGGTACTGGCAACGGCCACGCTCAAAATGGTGCATCTCATGTGCCACCCGCACAAGAACCAGTCCAGGGGCACTGGCAACGATCTTACTTGGCTTGCCGGGTCTTCTCACGCACAGCACATTTCCAAAGGTCTCGGTCAGTAGTCATCGCCTCGGTGAGGCCCAATATATATATATATATATATATATATATATTTATCTATCCATCTATCTATCCTATCTATATATCTGCCTGCCTGCCTGCCTCCCTCCCTCCCTCAACTGGCAGCAAAACGGGAGTATTCCCGTCTCTGTAAAGTGAGGAGCGATGACACTGCTAAAGAAAGATCCAAACAAGGGGAATGTCATAGATAACTTCAGGCCCATCGCTCTGCTCAATGCAAACTTGAAGATTTTGGCCAAGGTGTTAGCTGAGAGGTTGGTGCTTGTCATCAAGAAGCTGGCCGACAAGGTGCAAACGTGCGCCATGCTGGGTAGGAGTATCCATTGACAACCTCCATCTAATATACTACATCATAGACAGGGTAGTTAAGGAACCTGGCATAGTTCGCGTAAATAGTCATGTCCAGAACATTTAGCATCACGCGTTCAGTTCATCAAGGATGCCCCCTCTTGTCACTTCTGTACGTATTGACTCTTAAGCCACTACTTCGGAAGCTGGCAGTGCTGAGGGGCATCCCGCGAAAGCTGGGATGTGGGAAGAGCATGTCTGCATATGCGGACAACATCACCATCATAGTGTTGAGCCACAGGCATATTGACCTGGTCGGTGAGACACTAAAAGAATATGAAGCGGTAACGGGAGCAAAAATTAACTGGGAAAAGTCAGTGGGCTTGCGGCTCAGTACCTAGAGAAGCAAGCCCATGCCATCCAACAGTGTCTCCATTGTGGGACGCTGGACCGACGGACCGGTTAAATTGCTTGGAGTTGGGTTTGGTCCAGACCTCCAAATGGAGAACTGGGGCAAGAAAGCAACTAGGGTGTCCACTCTCACCCAGCAATGGGCCAAGAGGAAGCTATCCCTAAAAGGTTGGGTGGAGGTGGCGAACACATACATCACGTCCATCATCTACTACCGCCTAACCGTCGTGCCTTGTCCCGACCCTACCATCACCAAACTGGAACCCGTTCTCTTCCGCTTCTTATGGAAAGGATGCATTCTGATGGTCAGTCAATCTTTTTGCTGCCAACACCCATTAAAAAGAGGGCTGGGCATGCTGTGGTTGATGATGCGCAGACACGCACTGAGACTGCAACACCTCCAGCTCTACGTAGACAACGGTGAACAGGTGGGGTCGCTGTTTGTGAGGCATGCTTTCCCGCAGCTTGTCTCCATGACTGAACTGCAGTTGGGGATCAAAAAGAGGCTGAGGAAGGGCGAATGGCACAACCAAAGCATTCTATAGGGGATTAGTAGAGGGGAGGTACGACGATGATCTCGGGGCGAACCTGGGTGTCGATGAGGAATACCTGACCCGCCTGTTCAAGACAACTTTCAGGCCGGGACCTATGGACAACTTCCCGAGATCCCTGGCTTGGCAGTGCTATCGAGAAGTGCTACCCATTTGAGATAAGCTCTACAGGTATGGGTCAACCTGCTCGAGATGCGGTCAGAGCGACGAAACCATTCTGCATGCACTTGTACAGTGTCCAACCATTTCCAATCTGTGGGCCTATGTCGAATGACTGCTATTGCGTGTGGGACGAGTCAGTTTATCAGCCGAGTCTGTCGTGAATATTGTCGCGCCTCCTTCCTTGAAACGGGAAAGAAGAGCTATGGTGGACGCGTCTGAAAAGTCTAGAGACAAACACTTTCCTCTCTGGTGAATCTCTCATCAACTTCTTCAAGTATCACTTGAAAAGGAAGGTGAGAGTAGAGAACGATGTTTTGTCTAGTGAATGTTTCAAAAAAAGATGGGTGAATGTAGCAAGGATGGCACGTGTGAATGACGGAGCCACCTTGAGCATAGTCCTATGAATCAGAAAAAGAGAGTCACTTACTGTAATGTGTTTTTTGCATGACATTATTGCCTGCGGTTACTGTGGTCTTTTCCATAGGCTTTTCTTTCCACGGATAAACCTAATCTGTTTCCCATTTTACACTATAACACTTCTGTGATACATGATCCCTATTGATTGTTTTTTTTTTGACCATGATCCCTTTTGATTGAAATTCTACCCCCACCTACTTTGTATTTTGTCCTCTCTGTGCTAGCTATCCATCCATCCATCCATCCAGCTAGCCAGCCAACCACCCATCCAGCCATCTATCCACCCACCCATCCAGTTATCTATCTATCCATCCATCTATCTTCTTCGAAAGTGTCTGGAACTCAAAGTAAGGGCAGTACTCCTAGACTCAGAGGGTAGGCTGGTCATCTTGGATGTCGATGGCAGTAATGGGTGTGCTCTTCAATTGATAACGGTATACACACCATCCTTAACAGATTGGCCAGACTTCTTTCGATGTCTAGAAGTTTTCCTGGGAACGTCTTGACCGTTACTTTTAGTAGGGAATTAGAATGCTATCTTGGACGTGCATCTAGACTATGTAAGTAGAAATAGGAAGAGAAGGAGGTACAAATGCTTCAAAGACCTGCTCAGACGTTTCTAACTGTCTAATAAGTACTGACTAGGCTACTCGAATGTGCCAATGTGGACATGGACCAACCGTCTAGCCTCAGTCTCTGTTTAATCCATAACTGCAGTTTGACCAAGGAGACAAGCTGCAGGAAAGCACGCCTCACAAACATCTCCAAACAAGTCTGACATATGACAATAAAGCTTGTAGGGTAGACCATCCAAGCCCGGCGACTAGTCTGTCACTCAGTCTGCCATCGCATTCTGTACATCAGTGGCTGTAATGGGACTTTCACAACACTCAGCCTCTCTTGCTGAGAGTCGTAGCAAGCCATGTAGGTAGGCACTAAACCAAACACATGATGTTAAATGGTCTGGGCAGATGACCATTTACACAAACTACCGAGCTGATGCTGCTGTATAAGGCAGCGATCCAATCCTGGAAGACGGGACCGAAACCAGCCGCTCTAAGGACAGCCTCCAAGTAGCGATGGTCTACCCTATCGAAAGCTTTTGACTTATCCAAATTGATCTGTGCTCCACCCATACCAGATTCCTTAACTACCCTGTCTATGATGTAGCGCATCAGATGAAGTTGTCATGGATACTCCTGCCCGGCACGGTGCACGTTTGCGCATTGTCTTGATGACAAGCACCAACCTCTCGGCTAACAACTTGGCCAAAATCTTCAAATCTGCGATGGATGGATGGATGGATAGATGGATAGCTGGATGGATGGACAGATAGCTAGGTGGATAGATTGATGGATGGTTAGCTAGCTGGATGGATGAATAGTTAGATAGATTCCTTCATTTCTTAGGGCTTGTATCCTAGCTCTAACAATGCAAACTTCATGTTTGACATTGAAGTGTTGGTCAAGGGCCAACCTTGCCACCAGCATGTTGGTCGTGATGCCACTTTTAAATGCCTCTTCTAATTTCTTAATTTGGTCTCCCTCTATTCTATTTCAGTCTATCACTAAAGCCTTGCTAGACCTAACCGATTCTGTTTTAATTGCCTTCTTTAGAGCAAACCACCATTTCTTGTTGACGATGGCTCCCATCAACGTCCTCCTAGCTAATGTACTAATCCAGTCTCTGTAAGCCTGTCGTGCCGAGAGCGATGTGTTCAGCATCCAGTATCTGGGACCCTGCCAATGATTCCTATCTAAGTCAAGCATATAGGCCACAAATTTGTGATCAGTGTAGCTGACTAAGTGAAACTGTGGACAACCTACACTATCCCTGTCTACTGCCCTACAGAATACTCTATCTAAATATGATCTGGACGACCCTATCACAAATTTATAGCCTGCATGCTTGACTTAGACAAGAATCATAGGTAGAGTCCCAGATACTGGAAGCTGAATGCATTGCTCTCGGTGCGACAGGCTTACAGAGACCGAATTAGCACATTAGTTAGGAGGGCGTTGATGGGAGCCGACATCAACAAGAAATGGTGGTTTGCCCTAAAGAGGGCAATTAAAGCAGAATCGGTTAGGTCTAGCAAGGCTTTAGTGATAAACTGAAATAGAATAGAAGGAGACCTAGTTAAGAAGTGGCATCACGACCGATGTACTGGTGGCAAGGTTGGCCCATGATCAACACTTCAATGCCAAACATGAAGTTTGCGTTGTCAGACCTAGGATGCTTGTCCTAAGAAACGAGGGAATTGAAGCCACCCGAGAGGCCTGAGTGGTGGAGGCACAACGTAGAAACAAAGCTACCATTCGGTCTTTCGTAGATAAACAGGGGCACAAGTTACTTGAGCCTGAAAGGATGTGTGAGGCCTTTCAGCAATACTTTGCCCGACTGTTTGGGACAACTGGTGGGTTGGAACACAGGATAGACTTTAGTGCCTACCTGCATGGCTTGCTATGACTCTCAGCAAGAGAGGCTGAGTGTTGTGAAAGTCCCAATACAGCCACTGATGTACAGAATGTGATGGCAGGTTGAGTGAGGGACAAGTCACCGGGCTTGGATGGTCTACCCTACGAGCTTTATTGTCATATACCAGACTTGTTTGGAGATGTCTTGGCAACAGTCTACTGCAACTGGCAACAAAACAGGAGTATTCCCAGTTTTGTGAGCCGAGGAGTGGTGACTCTGCTAAAGAAAGACCCAAACAAGGGGAACGATATAGATAATTTCCGGCCCATGACTCTACTCAATGCAGATTTGAAAATTTTGGCCAAGGTGCTAGCTGAGAGGTTGGCGTTTATCATCGAGAAACTGGTCAACAAGGTGCAAACATGTGCCATGCTGAGCAGAAGTATCCATGACAACCTCCACTTCATGTGCAATATCATAGACAAGGTAGTTAAAGAATCTGGCATGGGTGGAGCACTGATCAATTTGGATCAATCAAAAGCTTTCGATAGGGCTGACCATTGATACTTAGAGGCTGTCCTTAGGGAAGCTGGTTTAGGTCCAGTCTTCCATGTTTGGATCGCTGCTTTATACAGCAGCATCCGCTCAGTAGTTCAGGTAAATGGTCATCTATGTAGGCTATTTAACATCACGTGTTCAGTCTGTCAAGGATGCTCCCTCTCATTGCTTCTGTATGTATTGACCTTAGAATCACTACTGCAGAAGCTGGCGATGCAGAAGGGCATCCTGTGAGAACTGGATGTGGGAGGAGCATGTCTGCATACACAGACAATGTCACTGTCATAGTGTCAAGCCACAGGCATATTGACCTAGTTGGTGAGACACTGAAAGAATTTGAATTGGTAACGGGAGCAAATATTAACTGGGAAAAGTCAGTGGGCTTGTGGCTTGGTACCTGGAGAAGCAAGCCCATGCCGTCCAACAGTGTCTCCATCGTGGGACACTGGACTGACGGACCAGTTAAATTGCTTGGAGTCTGGTTCGGTCCAGACCTCCAAATGGAGAAGAACTGGGATGAGATGGTGAGCAGGGTGGTCACTCTCACCCAGCTATGTGCTGAGAGGAAGCTATCTCTAAAAGGTCAGGCTGAGGTGGCGAATGCATACATTGCATCTGTCATCTACTACCGTCTGACCATCATGCCTTGCCCCGACCCTACCATCATCAAACTGGAACGCATACTCTTCTGCTTTTTGTGGAGGGAAGTGTTCTGATGGTTAGGTGATCCATTTGCTAAATGGAGGGCTGGGTATGCCACGGTTGATGATGCGCAGACATGCGCTGAGACTGCAACATCTCCAGCATCTCATAGAAGATGGTGAATAAGTGTGATTGCTATTTGTGAGATGTGCTTTTCCACAGCTCGTCTCATTGACTGAACTGCAATCATGGATCAAGCAGAGACCGAGGCTGGGTGAATGGCACCATGAGTTTTGCTATGCTCTCGAGCAGCTCTGCTATTTGGTTTCAAACTTGTGTGATTTCAATTCCACCAAGGCGTTCTATAGAGGATTAGAGGAGGGGAGGTGTGACAATGTTCTTGGGTCGACTCTGGGCGTCAACAGGGAATACCTGACTTGCCTCTTCAGGACCACTTTCAGGCCAGGACCTATGAACAATTTCCAGAGATCCCTGGCCTAGCAGTGCTATTGGGGAGCATTGCCTGTTCAAGATAAGGTCTACAGACACAGTTCAAGAATCACTGAACTGACCTGCCTGAGATGCGGTCAGAATGATGAAACTGTTCTGCACACACTTGTGCAATGTCCAAATATTTCAGACCTGTGATCCGATGTTGAACGGCTGCTGTCATGTGTGAGATGAGTCTGGTTGTCAACCGAGTCTATCGTAAATATTGCCCTTAACCAGAAGGGCAAGGCAGTTTTCATCGTACTGGTGGCTATGGCAAAAGAATGTGTATGGTGGACTCGTTTGAAAGGCTTAGGGATAAATACTTTCTTCTCTGGCCAACTTCTCATCAACTTTTTCAAGTATTACTTGGAAAGGAAGGTGAGAGTAGAGAAGGAAGTTTTGTCTAATGAAAAGTTTAATAAAAAGTGGGTGAATGTAGCAAAGATGGTATGCATGAATGACGAAACCACTTTGAGCATTAACCTAAGGAACAAGAAGAGAAAGGGCGCTCTGCTCTCGTGGTTTTTTCCGAGGTCACCGTGGTTTTTTCATAGGTTTTTCTTTCCACAGATAACCCTAGTCAATGTTATATTTTCTTCCCCTTTTGGGAATTTCTGTTGCTAAAATGTTACCTTGTTATCTCTTTGTGTTCACATCCCAAAACGTTTTTGATCCGTACTGATCGATTTTGAAAAGAAAAATTCTACATTGTATAGTGCCCTCTGTGTTTGGTCCTGCATGGCCTAATAAAGAAATCTATCTGTCTGTCTGTCAATGTATCCATCCATCCATCTATCCATCCATCCATCTATCTATCTATCTATCCATCCATCCATCCATCTATCTATCTATCTATCCATCCAACTGTCCATCCACCCTGTCCAGGTATGTGGCTGAGTTTTTTACTTTATTCAACTCAATCATTAGGTCCTGTGTGTAATTCCTGATGGTGTGTTGTGTCCTTGAGCAAGACACTTTATTTCATGTTGCTCCTGTCTACTCAGCTGGTAAAAATGGATAGTACCCGTATTTCAAAGAATGGATCTTGTCACATTGTATGTCACACTCAATGTCCCTGAGAACTATGTTAAAGGTACATGTGTCTTTGGTGTGCTCATCCACTTGCACACTAACCAGACAGTTCTGTTGATCGGATCAACTGGAATCCTCATCGATGTTACCTACAGTGTGCCAGTTTTTATCTATCAGTCCATCCATTCATTCACCCTTCCATCCACCTATATATCCCTCTGTCTATCTACCTGCCTATCTAGATGTCTGTCTATTCATCCATCTACCTGTCTATCCTTCCCTCTACCTATCTCTCTATCTAACCATCCATCATTCCTCGTAGGTATCTATCTATTCATCCATCTATCCGGCTTTCTATTCACCTACATATCTATTCATCCTCCTATCTATCTATGTATCTATCTGCCTGTCCATCCATCCAACTATCCATCTGTATATCTATCTACCTACATGTCTATCTATCCATGCAGCCATCCATCCACCTTCCTGTTTATCTATCCATCTTGTCATCCATTTATCTGACTCTATCCACCCACCACCCACCCACCAACATCCCTGTATGTATGTATCCTTCTACCTATCTTTCCTTCCATCCATATACCTTTCCATCAGTCCGTTTGTCCATCTATCTACCACTGCATCCATCTGTGTCTGTATGTATGTATGTATCTTTCCATCCATCTGTGTACGTATGTAAGTATCTAGCTATCTATCCATCCATCTATTTATCTCATCTATCTATCTCTATGGACGGACGGTAGACGTGTCGGCTCTGTAAGTTTTGCCTTTTTCATGTTTTAAAAAGTTTGTTTGTAAAGTTTATTTTATATACAAAGTTGTATAACAACTTGTAGACTCTCTGGTGCAAGTTTTTTGCGACGGAAATCTGCCCTGTGTGGCACATTTCCAGGATATAAAAACCAATTTCGGCTTTCTAGCCATTTTTTTTTGAGACGATGGCGTCTTGTAGCCATGAAAATCTTTGTGACACGAACGCTGCATTTTGCAGTGTTTCGTTCGAAAAAGAATTTCCTAGTCTTCCTTCCTCACAGTTAAACGAGAGAATGGAGAAAAAGAAAAAAGAATTTACACACACAAATTCAAGTGTTAACACCGCCACCACCACCAACAACAACAACAACAACAAAAACAAAACTGTAACCAAGGTTACAAAACAGAACATAGACAATATTTCCAAAGAATGTGACGTCAGCACTAATTCTGGTGACGACATCATTACCACCACCACCACCAACAACAACGACAACAACAACAACAGCAGCAGCAGCAACATTTCAACTCAACCTTTGCTCCCTTCACCAGCAGCAAGCGAAAGAGAGGAAGGAAAAAGCCACAACACCACTGAAACAAATACCACATCTACTACCAATACCAGTACCAGCACCAGCAACAACAATAACACAAACAAAAACTTTGCTGAAGCTTTGAAGCAAAGTGAAACTGTTGTGTCCTACACAACAAAAGAAATAATAGAGATGAGAAAATTAATCACCAAAGAAAGCGGTGAAATACGCTTAAACGTACCACAACACATATTAGACGAAGTAAATAGGAAAACAATAATTTATAAAATAATAAACACAAAAAGTAAAAGGCCGGAACAAGCCAGTATAGACAAGATCGAAAGATGCTTGAGATCTATTTGGGACAAAAAAATCCTATATCACGTATTATAGGTTTGCACAAGTTCAGGTGATTTTTCGAAATGAAGAGTTGGCGAAGACGTATTCAACGCTAACTCTTCACACACCTGAAATAACAATGTTACCCAGTTACCTTGGCCAAAAGGTAACAAAGGTAACAATAAAGCACGCACCTCCAACAATCGACACACTATGGTTGATATCGGCCATATGTATTGATATGGACAACATTAACATACTGAAAATAAACGTTGGAGAGAGCAATTGGACCGGAAAAAGCATACAAATCTTGTTCCACACAAACGAACAAGAAATCAAAAAAATCCCACCATACATCCATTTGGCAACAAACCAAAAGTTGCATATAGTAGTAGAGGGCAGGCGGCCTCGCTGTTACTTATGCGACAGCGAGGCACACCTTAAAAAGGAGTGTCCGACTGCCCGAAAAACACAACAACAACAACAAGAACTAACTAAACACACAAAAAAAGCCTTGCTGCCCACACCGCCATCCACACAAAAAACAATAAAAGCAACATCAACAACATCAACGAAAGAAAATACAACAAAAACTACAAAATTAACAAACAAAGAAGACGAAAAAAGAAAAGACAATACAAAAACTGATACCCCTTCCCCCACATCACTTACACCACAACCAAAAATTCAACAACCAACAACAACAAAAACAACAATACAACCACTTACACAAGCAAACACAGAAGCATACAACATGCCTCTACCTCCTTCCGATTCCTCAGAGTTTTCATCTGAAGACGAGTCAAGTACTGAGGAATGGAAAATTGCCCAAAAAGGAAGGAGGAAGAGGAGCAAAAAAAAGAAAAACGAACAACAACAAAGCAGGGAGATTCACATCTCCCGAAAACACTCCCAACGCCTACACGATAAACACCAATGCTAACACACCAAAAACAATGCTAACAGCAATAGACACTACAAACACAGAGTTGATGAATTACATCAACTCTAAAACAAACATCACAAATAACGACATCAAAACAAACAACCACCCACGCACAACACCGCCAAAACATATTAAAATTTATCATGTGACACCAGCATTACACAACACAATAAAATCCCTCTACCCCAACTCGGTAGGGGGATTCCAGAAATATTTGTGCAAGAAATTGTACAATAGCCTCCTTGGTGAAAAATCCAAGGAGGAAACAAAACTTTCTAACGGTAAGTAACACTCTGTTCTTTTGTTTTGTGCTTTAAAGCACACGTATAAATAGAATCATGGTGAAGATTGGTTGTGTGAATGTGCGTGGCTTAGAAACAAGGGTACGTGGCTTGGAAACAAGGGTACCTCTTAAATGACATCAAGTCACACAATTTGGATATCATAGCCATTAGTGAGACCAGACTCCATGAACCGCGGGCCCTAAAGTCCATGTTTGGCGGACAGTTTAACATTTATTTTTCTCCCTGTCTGCCGAGGATGGGCGGTAGTGGCACGGCGGTTCTTTTTCGCAAGAGTCTGGATCTCCAAGTAAAGACGATATTTACGGACCCGGAGGGTAGACTGGTTGTCCTAGATGTGGACGGCAGCGATGGAGGCGCTTTTCGGTTGCTGGCAGTTTATGTGCCTCCTTTAACAGGTCGGTCAGACTTCTTTCGACGTCTAGAAGTATTCCTGGGAACGTCTCGTCCCTTACTTTTAGTGGGGGATTGGAATGCTACCTTGGACACGCATCTAGACTACGTGGGGAGTGACAAAACTAGAAGAGGATGCAAAGGCCTCATAGACCTGCTCGGACGCTTCCAGTTGTCTGACAGGTACCGACTCGACCACCCAAATGTGCCAACGTGGACTTGGAGCAACCGCATTGGGTCGTCGAGATCGTATCTAGATAGGATAGTGTGTAGGACAAGAGATAGAGATAGTTTAGGATGTCCACAGTTCCACATAGTCAGCTACACAGATCACAAACTTGTGACGTGTACGCTAGACTTAGATAAGGCACATAGGCAGGGTCCTGGTTACTGGAAACTAAACGCGTCTTTCCCGTCGAGACAGGTTTTCAGAGACCGGATTAGCACGTTAGTAAAGAGGGCTTTGACGGGAGCCATCGTCAACAACAAATGGTGGTTTGCCCTCAAGAGAGCAGTAAGGGCGGAAGCAATAAGGTATAGCAGGGCACTAGCTGTAGAGAGGAACAGAGTAGAGGGGGAGCTAGTGATAAAGTTAGAAGAGGCATTGCGAAGTGGCATCGCATCCGACGTTTTAGCGGCGAGGTTGGCCCTCGACCAACACTTCAATGCTAAACACGAAGGGTGTGCTGTCAGGGCAAGGATGCGTGCTCTGAGGAATGAAGGTGTTGGAGCCGCACGAGAGGCCCGGGTGGCGGAGGCGCAGCGGGGTAACAGAGCCACCATCCGGTGTCTGGTAGACGAACAGGGGCGCGAATTGCTCGAGCCGAGCAAGATGTGCGAGGCGTTTCAGCGGCATTTTTCCCGACTGTTCGGGAGGAGTGGCGAGCGAGAAGGCAGGGTGGACTTTAGTGCCTACCTGCACAGCTTGCCACGACTCTCGGCAAGAGAGGCGGAGTGCTGCGAAGGGGTCATCACGGCGGAGGAGGTGAGGGACGCGATGGCGGGTTGCTCGACGGACAAATCTCCGGGTTTGGATGGTCTGCCCTACGAGCTTTACAACTGTATGCCAGACTTGTTTGGAGAAGTCTTGGCGGCCGTGTACTGCAACTGGCAGCAGAACGGGAGCATTCCCGGTTTTGTGAGCCGAGGAGCGGTAACGCTGCTGAAGAAAGATCCAAACAAGGGGGACGCCATAGATAACTTTAGGCCCATCACTCTGCTCAATGCAGACATGAAAATTTTGGCCAAGGTGTTAGCCAAGCGGTTGGCGCTTGTCATCGAGAAACTGGTCGGCACGGAGCAGTCGTGCGCCGTGCCGGGTCGGAGCATCCATGACAACTTCCATCTGATGAGCTACATCATAGAGAGGGTAGTTAAGGAACCTGGCATGGGTGGGGCCCTGATCAATTTGGATCAATCCAAAGCTTTCGATAGGGTAGACCATCGATACTTGGAGGCCGTCCTCGAAGCGGCCGGCTTCGGTCCCGTTTTCCGCGGCTGGATGGCTGCCTTGTACACAGGCATCCGTTCGGTTGTTCGCGTCAATGGATGTCTATCGGGACCCTTCGACATTGCACGTTCGGTTCGTCAGGGATGCCCCCTGTCGCCGCTCCTGTACGTATTGACTCTCGAGCCACTACTGCGGAAGCTGGCGACGCTGAGGGGCATCCCGCGAGAACTGGGGTGCGGGACGAGCGTGTCGGCATACGCGGACGACGTCACCGTCATAGCGTCTAGCCACGAGCACATCGAGCTTGTCGGAGAGACGCTGAAAGACTACGAAGCAGTGACGGGAGCGAAAATCAACCGGGATAAGTCGGTGGGTTTGCTGCTCGGCACCTGGAGAAGCAAGCCCATACCGTCCGGCAGCGCCTCAGTAGTGGGACGCTGGACGGACGGTCCGGTCAAGTTGCTCGGAGTCTGGTTCGGTCCGGACCTGCAAACGGAGAAGAACTGGGACGAGATAACGAGTAGGGTGGCCACTCTCTGCCGGCAATGGTCCGAGAGGAAGCTGTCCCTAAAAGGTCGGGCGGAGGTGGCGAACGCGTACATCGCGTCCGTCATCGAATACCGCCTGACCGTCGTGCCTTGTCCCGATCGCGCCATCACCGAAATGGAGCGCATCCTCTTCCGCTTTTTGTGGAAAGGAAGCGTTCCGATGGTGAGGCGATCCGTTTGTTGCCAACACCCGCTGAAAGGAGGGCTGGGCATGCCGTGGTTGATGATGCGCAGACATGCGCTGAGACTGCGACATCTCCGGCTCTACGTAGACGACGGTGAGCAGGTGTGGTCGCCGTTTGTGCGACGCGCTTTCCCGCAGCTCGTCTCCATGACCGAGCTGCAGTCGTGGATCAAAAAGAGGCCGAGGAATGGCGAATGGCACCGTGAGTGTCGCGTTGCTCTGCAACAACTTTGCCGTCCCGGGTCGACCTTGAGCGGCTGCATCACAACGAAGTCATTCTATAGGGGATTAGTGGAGGGCAGGTACGACGACGATCTCGGGGCGAACCTGGGCGTCGACGAGGAATACCTGACCCGCCTGTTCAGGACGACTTTCGGGCCGGGACCTATGGACAACTTCCAGAGATCCCTGGCCTGGCAGTGTTACCGAGAGGCGCTACCCATTCGTGATAAGCTCTACAGACACGGCTCGCGAAATGCGGGGCCGACCTGCCCGAGATGCGGTCAGAGCGATGAAACCGTTCTGCACGCACTCGTGCAGTGTCCAACCATTTCGGAGCTGTGGGCTTATGTCGAACGACTGCTGTCGCGTGTGGGACGAGTCGGTTTATCAACCGAGTCTATCGTCAATATCGTCACGCCTCCTTCCTTTAAACGGGAAGGAAGAGCTGTATTTATCGTACTTGTGGCTATGGCCAAAGAATGCATCTGGTGGACGCGTCTGAAAGGATTAGAGACAACTACTTTCCTCTCTGGTCAATCTCTCATCAACTTTTTCAAGTTTCACTTGAAAAGGAAGGTGAGAGTAGAGAGGCAAGTGTTGTCTAGCAAATGTTTCGCAAAAAGATGGATACATGTAGCAAGAATGGCACGTATAAATGACGAAGCCACCTTGACCATGATTCTATAAAACGTTTTAAAATTTTGTAAACAGAGAGTTACTCACGTTTCTTGCTTAAATAAAAGAAATTTTATTTAACAAACTGTAACGCTAAAGACCGAGGTTACCGTGGTCTTTTCGTAGGTTTTTCTTTCCACGGATAACCTCCCCATTTATTGGGAATTTTTTGTATTATTTCGTATTTTTTGTAAATACCCCAAACGTTTTGCGATGTTTTTTTCATCGTTGTCCCCACTTTTGTTTTTTTTCTGCTTTGTTTTCGACCCCCTCGAAAAGAAAAACTCTACATTTGTATTTTGTCCCCTCTGTGTTGAGCCCTGTGTGGCTAATAAAGAAACCTATCTCTCAATTCATTCATCTATATCTACCCATCAATCTGTCTACCTATCTATCCATCAACCTATCTTTCTCCCTATCCATCCATCCATTCAACTATTTACAAGTATCTATCTATCTGCCCATCCATCCCTTTTTCTATTTACATACCTGCCTGTATCTCTATCCATCCATTCATGTCTGTCTGTCTGTCTGTCCATCCATCCATCCATCCATCCATCCATCCATCCATCCATCCATCCACTACCTGTCTATCTATCCCTCCGTGTATCTACCTACCTGTCCATTCATTGATCTATCTTCCAGCCTACTTATCCATCCATCCACCTACTTATATATCTATCTATCTAGCTATCTATCCCTTCACTTCGTCTATCTATCTACTTACCTGTCTATCCATCCCTCTCCCTATCAACTAACTGTCTGTTTATATCTATTCCTCCACCCATCCATCCATCTGTCTCTTCACCCAACCATTCATCTAGCTATGTATTCATTAGCTATCCATTCATCCATCCGTCCGTCCATCCATCCATCCGTCCGTCCATCCATCTATCCATCCACCCACCCATCCATCCATCCATCCACTTATCTGTCAGTCTGTGTCTGTTTGTTTATATATCTATCTGTCTATGCATTCACCTATACATCTATCTGTCTGTATATTTATGGATCCATCTATTAGTCATCTATCAACCTTTCTGTCTGTCTTTCAATTTCTGTGTTTATCTGTCCATCTGTCTATCCGTGTGCTTGTCTGTCCATCTATCTGTTTGTCTGTCTGTCTATCTGTCTGTGTACATTATGTATCTGTCTATCTGTCTATGTACATATTTGTCTATCTATGTATCTCTGTGTCTGTCTCTCTATCTATGTATCTCTCTATCTATCTGTCTATGAATCTGGCTGTCTATCTTGATATATATTGGTCTGTTTGTCTGTCTGTGTATTTATTGATCTATCTATCTGTGTATCCCCTTTGCACCTGATCCATCTATGTATTTATTAATCAATTAATCTCTGTACCTATTTTTCAGTTTATGGAACTCTTTTCTCTTCCTCACTTTCTCTTTGTATCTATCTATCTATCTATCTATCTATCTATCTATCTATCTATCTATCTATCTATCTATCTATCTATCTGTGTGTGTGTGTATATATATATATATATATATCCATCTGTCAAGGTCACTATCTTTCTCTGTCACTATATTTATCTATATAGGTCACTAACCATCTATCCATCCATTGATCCCTTGATTATCTTCTGTGTGTGTGTGTGTGTGTGTGTCTGTTTATATATCTATGTAAATAACTATCTTTCTATCAAAGTAATTATGTCTGTTGGTAAATACGTATCCATTCATTTGCCTATTTAGATTATTATCTATCTACATAACTATCTGAAACTATACTCATCCAAAACTACAGTGGGACCTTGGTTTACAAATCCTTCTCATCACAAACAAATTCGTCCACGGACAATTTTTTGAACATAAAATGTCTTGGGTGACAAATGGTGTCTTGAGTAACAAGCATCCAAACCAACAACAATAGTTAGTAACAAGCTGAGATTATCAGCAGGAGAGCACCAGTTGTTGTCTAGCTTTCACTTAGTGCACGTCCTTGCTTGAATTTGTCTTACCTTCTCTTGAATTTCTCATATGGGAAAAACAGTTTTGGGTTCTGAACGTTTTAGTGATGAACGGCCTTCAGAAATGAATTAAATTCATATACCAAGGTTCCACTGTATCTGTCTGTCAGTTCATCAATCTATCTGTCTAGTCATCAGTCTATTCCTCATTCGATCTCTCTTTCTATTCATTTATCTCTCTATCTCTTTGTTCAGCCATCTATCTTTTTATCTATCAATCTATCTATGTATCTTTATCCATCTATAACTTTTTATGTATGCATCCATTCATTGATCAACCCATCCATCTCTCCAATCAGTCAATAATCATTCTTTATACAGACATGTATGTGATATAATACACATGTCTGCATATATGTTGTAATATTAACAGTAGTTTGTTGAAAGAGATGAGCTCATATCTGCTTCCTTTCACCAATTAAAGATAACCAGGCAGGCAACTGAAAACACTCAGAATGAATAGAGAAACTTATTGCCAAACATTTCAGCTGATTGCTGTTTTCACAATTTTGTAGATAACAGCAGCAATATACAGTGACTTTTTTTCCTCTTATTTTCATTTGATTTTTAACTAGACACAGTGAAGTTGTGCATGTCTGGTCTACATTTAAAAAATGATAAAGAAGTACAGAAGTATCTTATCCATGAGCAAAATTAAACAGATTTACGATTACCAGCAGCAAGAGACAGTGAAAATGAAAATGTTTAACCATATGACCAGTAACAACAACCTTTTTTCTATAAGGTGTCTTTCATAAAATTAGGAGACTATTGTTATGTGCTGAACAGGAAGAAATGCCATTTTAAAAATATTTTGAATTCACTGACAAATCCATGGAAAATCCTCTTAAGCTTTCAAAGTTAGTGGTACAAGATTATAAATGACAGCAATTAATTATGGAAAGAAGAATGAGGAAAATATTGATGAATCTTGGAGTACACAAGATTTGATAGAGTGAATCTGCAGTGCAGAAGGTCTCTGATCCAAGTAAAAAAAGTTGGATGTATATCTGAGGTGAGTAACTTAGCTTGGGAGTTTTCAGATCAGCTATTGAATAACGTGAACTTTTGTTAAAGTTCTCAAGGATGGTTGACCACTGGTGAGTGACATATGAGAGTATACCTTCAGTAGATCTGTCCTTGGCTGCCATACCGGTCTTCACTGGGAAAGTAAAGAATTTCAAGATGTTTAAGGAGGTGATTAACAATTATTTTAATCACTTTTTGTTATGTTGGAAGTGAGAGTAATAGATCAGTTATAAGCAGATATTTCAGAGATTGCTCTTTTTGCAGATGGGATACATTATTTCTAAATATCAGGGGACATTCATGTAGAGAAGGATTAACTCTTAGTTTCCTGAAGTGCTTTCTCTATATAAATCTCCTAATTCTGTTAGAAACTAGAAACTTTTTAATAAAATGCAATTAGACCAGTGTTAAATGTCTTTAAAATATAACTGCTGCATGAAGTTTGATAAAAATTGGTGATGAGGTATGATTGTTGGTGTACATGTGAATGTCATTTTTACCTGTTGTCAATATGTCACTGTCACCACTCAGGTAGGTTAGATATTGGTAAATTGATTACATGTAGGTGTTTTCATATATATTTACAAGTTATCTATTCTTAGGCATTGATTTTCTGTCTCTGCTGAATTTGTGTTCCAGTGTTTTCTTAATTTGGAAGCTGCACAGCCATCATTACAAAAAAGGATTCCAGGATATGTCTTCATTTCTTCCACTGATGTTATAGAAGTGGTGTTGTCCTGCTGATGCACATACCTTGTAGTCCCATTGTCCATCCTAACAAAAGTTTTTGAGGAAAAAGTTGAAAATACTCAAGGGCTTTGCTTCTAAGTTCAATGATTTTGTAAGTCCCACATCACTAAAGAAAGCATTGATATAATAATCAACTATGTGATCACTCCACTCCTCTGAATCAATAAATCCAAATATAAATTCCAGTTACAATCATTTAGATAACTGGTGTATATGGATGACACCCACAAAGAGGGACGGCAGAATAGTGAAATGTATTGTCTAAAAACCATTGAACTACAGCAGTAAAAGTGACGGTAGAGCCAACCCTTTGTCAACTCATACAATACATTGTGGGTTCCACAAAGCTGGACGTCATGGAAGAGCTGCAATTGCTAAACTTCTCTTGTTCCCCATCAACTTTGATAAGAAGAAAAAATGGTGGGTAAACTATTGGAAGTGGTCAATGACTCAACGGAACAATGTTATCTTTGATGAAACATCATTCACTTTTTTCCTCACTTCAAGGCATATTTATGCCTGGAGACAACTCCCAAAAATGTCTTTGACTCAGGCAACCATATCACAGCATTCTCTTGGCCCTTTAGTTGTTCTCTATAGCAGAGTTAACACCAAGGATTATCTGAGTATTCTGGCTCAACATGTCCCGCTTATAGTAGCACAATCTTCCAGAATGATAATGCACTAATTCACATGACTAATGTTATTCAAAATCAGTAAGAACACAAAAATGAAACAGACCACTTGAATTGGCCTCAACAATCACTTGATTTCAATATAATTTAACATTTTTTTGTGGCTTTTGGAGCAGTGAATGAAGAGCTGTTTCCCTCTCATCATTGATGAAAGATCTTAAGCAGCTTTTACTTAAAGAATGACTTAAATTTCCCCTAACAACCGTTCAGAACCTATACGAGTCAGTTCCTTAATATATTAAAGCTGTGATCAATGCCAAAGGTGGACCAACTTCATATTAAATAATAAAACTTCCATTTAACAAAGTGTTTCCATTATTTTTCCAGCTCCAGTATATATATATCTGGCTTCCATGCCAGTGGCACGTAAATAGCACCATTTGAGCATGATCGTTATCAGCGTTGCCTTACTGGCACTTGTGCTGGTGGCACGTTAGAAAACATTCGAGCGAGGTCATTGCCAGTGCCGCTGGACTGGCTCCTGTGGAGGTGGCATGTAAAAAACACCATTTTGAGCGTGGTCGTTGCCAGTACCGCCTGACTGGCCCACATGCTGGTGGCACATAAAAGCACCCACTACACTCTCGGAGTGGTTGGCATTAGGAAGGGCATCCAGCTGTAGAAACTCTGCCAGATCAGATTGGAGCCTGGTGCAGCCATCCGGTTCACCAGTCCTCAGTCAAATCGTACAACCCTAGCATGGAAAGCAGACGTTAAACGATGATGATGATGATGATGATACACACACATATATATATATGAAAATGAAAATAAAAGAAAAGACAACACAGAAGGAACAAGGGTTAACAACTAAAGCTTTAATGCTTTAATAGAAAGAGAAAGCAGCTTAACATTTTCATCAGAAGAGAGAAGCAATGAAATGACAGAGAGAAAAAAAGAAAAACAGGTGAAAAGTTAGAAACTAGGTGGGAATATGATTCTGTAGTGGGGGAGTTAAGGGAGGAATGTACTGATGTGTAGAGACAGGTATAAGAATGTATCCCTGTCTGGAAGTAGTCATAAGGTGCAGAGAGTCAGTGGTGTGCGTGTGTGTGTTTGTGTTTAATGTGGTATATATATGTATGTTGGGTTGTGGAAGTGTTGTAGCATAGGTTAGTAGGTATTTGTATAATCATTAACTGAAAGCATGTATGTGAGGTGAGAGCAGGTGTGACTGAAGGGAAAAAAGATATTGGTAAAGCCTAGGGGCTGGCAAGGGTATTGTGGTGAAGGTGGTGGTAGGGTCTGTAGTTGGTATAGTTGGTATGTGTGCAAGTTTATTACAAAATTATATGAGAATGTGAAATGCTTTTAACAAAAGGGTAAGTTTAAACTAAAATTTGAAAAAGAGAGAAAATGTATAAATTCTGTGAAGAGAAAAGTCAAACAAATTGGTTAAAAATTACACAACACTGGTAAAAGGTCCAGAAAGTTTGATAGAGTGTCCAAAGAATAAGAAACTGGTAAGATCCACAAGAGAGAGGAGATAAATGTGATGAGATGCTAGCAAAATACATGAAGAAGAAATAGCTATGATGAAAAGGTTTTAAAGCTAAAAGTGATGCATGTGGTGTAAAAAATTGGTTGTATAGTTAAATTCTATCTGTACTACCAATTTTTTTACATCACATGCATCACTCGTGGCTTTAAAACCTGTTCATCACAGCTATTTCTTCTCCATGTATTTATATATATATATATATATATATATATATATATATATATACATATATATATATACACATACATATATATATATATATATATATATATATATATATATATATATACACATACATATATATATATATATATATATATATATATATACACATACATATATATATATATACACATACATATATATATATATATATATATATATATATATATATATATATATATATATATATATACACATACATATATATATATATACACATACATATATATATATATATATATATATATATATATATATATATACACATACATATATATATATATATATATATATATATATATACACATACATATATATATACATATATATATATATAGAGAGAGAGAGAGAGATTGATAGATACACATACACAGAGTTTCAATGTTCAGGGCTGTTCAGAAGAAAGAGTTGGTCAGTAGAAAATAAAGTGGTAAGGGATGATATTGAGAATGAAGGATAGGTGGAAAAGGAAGTAGTTATAAGGAGGAGGATAAGTGCTGGTACAAAATGTGTAGTTCTGCTCTCATGTAATTACAACAATTCAGTAAATAGTGCTACAGTTAGAAGAATGATGGAGGAATGGGGTATTAGGAAGTTGTGTAGTGGGGGAAGAAACATTAATGGTATATTTTTAGGACTTTCTTTTTTGTTGAGACAGGTTTTCTTGAGCATAGAGAATTGTGAGGCTCAACAATCTGAGGTTGGTCTTCACTACTTTGTCCTACATTTCCTTGGGTCTCCTCTTCCACAGGTTCCATCCACATTTAGTGATTAGCACTTCTTTATACAGCTATTCTCATCCATATGCATCACATAACCATATTAGTGCAGTCTTTTCTGCTGCACACTATCTGATTTTCTTAGATCTTGAAAACATATACATTTTGCTCTTTCAATTCTATTTGTGGAAATGCTCTTTGAATAAGTATGTTATTCAATTCATTCAGTCTTTGATCAGATTTTGTATTTGATAGAACAGTGGAAATTCATTTTGCAAGCTTGCATAGAATATTCAATATTGCATGCATGGTATAAAAGATGGCAAAATAAAGGCTCTTACCTTGAGCTGACAAAACAAACTTTAAAAAAAGGAAACTACTCAACACTCTGACTGAAACTCAATGTGCAGCCTTGCACACTCTCACTAATCCAAAACCTGCTGGTCAGAATGTACAATACACCAGAACTCACTATGCAAATCTGTTGCCCCTGGCTGGCAATTGAAGAAATAAACAGATTGAAAGACCCACTTTGTTATGTGACATCACACTCTCCTTCACTTCCAGTGCCTCACATCTCCTTTCAGCACTAACTCATTACCCTCATAGTATGTTTATGGTGACGGGATGTGAAAAGAAGATACTGCTTTGGATCCGTAGATACTTGTTCCTACTTTCATACTTGAAAAAAATTAAAATTAACTGTTCCCACTAATTGAAATTCATCATGAACTAAATATTATGGTTAATGCTTTAATAAAATTTTCAAATTCTATAACTTCAAAATTATCCTGCCATTGAATGCAACAGTAACCTACATATGTTTTCTAGTTGTCTTTTGACCCTTCTGTTACCATATTTCTGTTGAATGCATTATCTTTTAAATAATGAACAATTTTATTAAATGACTATCATTATTAAACTGATGTTTGGGACATAAATTAGCATGAAATTTTGACAGAAGCTTTTAATTTAGAACACTTTATAATATCATAGAACCAGGAGTTGTCTTGGGTGGGTTGGTATCAAAAGGGTTAAATATGTGTAAAATTTTCTTCTCATAGTAACCCATTACTAAGATGGCAGAAGTAGGAGCAACTTTAGCACCCATCACATCACCTTCCTTGATATTTGTTGGTATGCTATGCCATTAAATATGAAATAATTGTTTCATAATATGAATCGTAGTTCACCGTTGATGAAGTTTTTACTCAATATGTTCTGCTAACTCAAATTACTATGTATTAAGTAAATATTTAATCACATTGATTCTGTAATCATAAAGGATATTAGTGTATTGATGAATATATCAATTGAAGGCACATGGCTTAGTGGTTAGGGTATTTGGCTCACAATCATGAGGTCATGAGTTCAATACCTACCAGCATGTTGCATCATTGAACAAGACACTTTATTTTACATTGCTCTAGTCACATTCTGTGTCCTGCTAAATCTCCTTGAGAACTATGTACCTGTGAAGTGCTCAGCCACTTGCACGTTAATTTCATGATCAGGATGTTCCATTGGTTAGATGAATTGGAGCACTCATCATTGCAACCAACAGCTAGTTGATATATCAATTAACAACATCAAGAGAAACAATAGCTGTATCTTGGCTAACTATTTTCGGTAAATTTTCCAATTTATCTAGATCACTATAAATATAACTCTGTATAGTTTTAAGTAGGGTTTTAAAAAAATGTCCAAAAAATTAGCCTATGTGTTTTGGTATGCTGCTATAATCAGTCTTAATTTAAAATCATTTGGAGATGTTATTTTGATATATTTAATTTTAGAGTTAAAACGCATTACTTTTAGCTTAATTTTTTATGTATTTTGGGTAGGTTATAGAAATTGCTGGTTTTGCATGTGAAACTACTCATAATAAGATTTTTTAGTAGTCCAACATTTACAGAACATATTCAATTTATTCAATAAAAATTTCTAACTATTTTTGAACTAGTGGGGCCCATGGATATTTCACAGAATTAACAGTAAACTTACTGGGTTATTTCTGAAAATGTTATCCAAAAAACCTGAAGTGTAGTCTGTGTTGTGTGTATGGAAAGACAATCGCTCATCTGCTACTCATTGAAAAGTGAAAGAAATTGGAATACAATGATTACTTAATGCACTTTATATATACACTTTATATACTTTATGCACAATTTTATAAACTGAATACACAACACTCATAAAATATTCACTCTTATTTTTCCATTTTCCCCATAAACAAAAAAAGTATCTCATACATATGATACAACCTTTAGTTAAACTGCATATATCTACCATATAAATAAGCATGAATATTTCACAAAATTGTACTTATGTACATGTGTTAAGTGATATAAAAAAAACATAGTTCAATTTTTAAAAAATACACTTTTCACTATCCTATCTCCATCACCACCATCATCATCTCTCTCCTCCCTCTCTCTTTCTCTCCCTCTCTCTTTCTCTCTCTTTCTCTCCCTCTCTCTTTCTCTCCCTCTCTCTTTCTCTCCCTCTCTCTTTCTCTCCCTCTCTCTTTCTCTCCCTCTCTCTTTCTCTCCCTCTCTCTTTCTCTCCCTCCTCTCTCTCTTTCATTCTTTCTTTAACCTCATCATCAGAGCATCACCCCTCTGCTAAAATTATATTTTTAACTCTCCTCCTCTATTGCCAACTAACATTTTTAATCATGTTATAAATATTATGTTCCTCCTACCTCACAACATGGATGCTTCTTTCGCCCTCTTTTTCTCTGTCTTTCTTTTTCTCTCTTTTTCTTCTTCTTTCTGTCTCACCCTTTGCCTTATCCCCTTTTTCTCTCTCCTCTATTTCCCTTCAACTAATCATGTGTGAGCATTACAATTACATTCCCTCTATCTCTCATCATGGACACTTCTCTCTCCCTCTTTTTCTTTTCTTTCTCTCTCTTTTTCTCTAATCACAGGAAAGCATTACCTATGGGCTAAGTAATGCAATGTCAAGCAGGATTATGATAAGATGCTTATTTTTGTCTATTTTGTCATAGTAATTATCATTTTCTAACATTTTAAAAACAAGTTCTTTATAGTAATTTGTATCAATGATAACAACAGCACTACCTTTATCAGCTCCATAAACTGTAATTTCAATGTCTTTTTGTAGATCATTCACATTTTTCTATTCTTGAGAAATTTCATTTTATGTTCCTATTTTCATTCAATTCAGTTGGGAAATTCATTGTGTTATCACAGTGTCAAAGGTATTATTCCTCCCGTTCTTTTAACAAAAATTGCTTTTCATCATCATTATAATCGCTTTCAAAAAAATGCTTGACTAGTCTGAGTTTTTAATAGAATTCTATTATTTTATTTTTCATGTCAGAAAAGTTGGAATTTTGTAGGGTATCGGTAAATTTTAACCCACTTTTTAATATGTTTACTTGAATATCAGTTATTGTTTTCTTTGATAAACTAATAACCTTTGGTTTTTCTTGTACCTAAAAGTAGAATTAGACATACAAACATCTGATGGCTAGAAAATTTACCTTTTGTAATATGACAGAAAATAATAACAAAGTAGATGTTTATGAAAAATGGCAATAATTTTACCACATAAACTACAAATCAAACCCTAAACTGCACCAAAACAACAAAGAAAAGCATGGAAATAAATGTCATAGCAGATGAGTATGGAAACAGAACTTCTAAGACTATGAACTGCATCAAATGAAGACAATCCTAAAACATTGATTAACAAATGGAAGAATGTGCCAAGAAAGCAGAAAGATGATTTTTGCAAAATATAAAAATTCAAGAAACATATCTAGGGTGCATACACAAGCTTCCACCACCTCAGTTGTGAACAAACACATTATACATTTTGAATTTCAGTTATGTTATGCTAGCATAGTTGGGTAGGTCTTCTCAAGCACTGTGTATTGTTAACTATCTCAAACTTTTGTCATTTCCTAAAGCTCAATATCCTCAGCTCAGCTTTCACCACTCTATCCCACATCTTCCTGGGTCCCCTTCTTTCACAGGCACCATCTACTTTCAGGAATCATCACTCCTTTACACAAGTGTCCTTATCTAAAACAATCATATACTCATACCAACACCAACTTCTCTCTTCTTGTGCACAACATTTGATTCCTCTTCTGCCCAGTTTTTCTCTCAATACATTTATACTCGGTTATTCATGCACACTTACATTGCACATTCAGCAGAACATGGTTATTTCATTTCTTCCTAGTTTTTGCAGAGCTAGCAGTGATATATATATGTCTATATATATATATATATATATATATATATATCCCCTCTCTCTCTCTCTCTGGGAGAGAGGCACATACACAGACATATACACACACATACACAGACATATACACACACGGCAAATTCAATCACAAAGCTTCGGTCGGATATTGTTTGTAAAGAATAAAAAGTTTTGAATGGTAAAACAATGAACTATAATACAAAAAATGGACTATATACCTGTTGTAATTTAGTTATCCATACTCCGATGATATTTCGGAATACAATTCCTTCTTCAGATATTCTTAGATGGAGTCGCTGCTATAATCGGTTTTCAATATATATATATATATATGTTTATATATATATATATATATATGTTTATATATATATATATATATATATATATATATATATATGTTTATACATATATATATATGTGTGTATATATATATATATATATATATATATATATATACACACACATGTACATATATATATATATGTGTGTGTGCTTGTATATCTATATGTATATATATGTTTATACATATATATATATATGTGTGTATATATATATATATATATATATATATATGTATATATATACACACACATGTACATATATATATATATGTGTGTGTGCTTGTATATCTATATGTATATATATGTTTATACATATATATATATGTGTGTATATATATATATATATATATATATATATATATATATATATATATATATATACACACACATGTACATATATATATATATGTGTGTGTGCTTGTATATCTATATGTATATATATGCATATTTATATATATACATGTATGTATATATATATATATATGTATATTTATATATATATAAATATACAACCCATGCTAGCATGGAAAGCGGACGTTAAACGATGATGATGATGATGATATACATGTATATATATATGTATATTTATA
Organism: Octopus bimaculoides; assembly: GCF_046866305.1. Taxonomy (NCBI): domain Eukaryota; kingdom Metazoa; phylum Mollusca; class Cephalopoda; order Octopoda; family Octopodidae; genus Octopus; species Octopus bimaculoides. Next base: position 179,099,926 of record NC_142928.1, on the reverse strand, counting down.
TATATATAAATATACATATATATATATATGTATATATATATATATATGTATATATATATATAGGTTACTGTCAATCCCTATATATTTATGATTATAAATGATTTTACCGAAAAGGTTTTTTCATACTGAGCTACCCGGCAAAATTGTTAATTATTAATATTATTACTAATTGACGATTCCCTGCCCTGCATATCTATATATATATATATATATCGGTTATGTTGGACTCGACACCTTATTAGAATGAAGGATAGCAGGATTCCTAACCAGATGCTCTATGGAGAACTTGTGAATGGAAGAAAACTCCGGCAGAAACCAAGGCTGCGATTTAAGGACTGTTGCAGGACACTGACTGGGAGAACAATGCCTGTCATCGCCACAGATGGAGGAAGCAGGTTAAGGAGGGGATCGACACTTTTGAGAGAGCACGTATCCAGCATGAAGAACTTAAGCAAGCTGCGCGAAAGCACACAGCTCGTATAGTGAATGGGGAAAGCTTGGTCTGCAATGTTTGCAGTCGTGTATGCTTGTCAAGAGCAGGGCTCAATAGCCACCAACAGAGCCGCAAATGCAAAATATAAGTTAGTGCTAGAGTGCACAATGTTCCTGAAGGTCGGCAATGGTCTTCCTCGGTCATGAGTGGACGGTCATCATATGTATTTGTATATTTATAAATATATGTATATATATATTTGTATATATGTATATATATGCATGTATATATATATGCATATATATATACATCATCATCATCAGCATTTAACGTCCGTTTTCCATGCTAGCATGGGTTCGATTTGACTGGGGACCGGCGAACCAGATGGCTACACCAGACTCCCAAGACAGTTTAAGTGATTTTCAATTGTTGCTTGTGATACTTTTAACCTCTTTGCAATCTGTCACACAGTTATAGGACAATCAGATTCGAATATGGCTTTGATTCGATCATCATCAGCTTCAGTAGGTCAACTAGAATGTTTGTCATCTTTGCATGAAAAATCTGCAGAACAGAATTTTTAAAACCATTTCTAATATGTGCGTTCTTTTAAGCAATCAACACCATAAACTTCACATATCTCGTTTTGAGCCTCAGCAGCCTTCTTACCTTTACAGAAATAAAAAGGTAAAATATGGCGAAAATTTCGTTCTTGCGCTCCATATTAAAATTGGCACTTAATAGCTGTAAACAAAATTATGCACCAATTGCATCTAAAGTAAGGTAAAAGTAACAGCTATCAAAAGTTAAAAAAAAAAAATCATAGCATTAACAAAAGTCGTTAAAAAAATCTTAACTTTATCTATTTGCAAAAAACGAAATTACTTTCATGTCAACCCAACATATATGTATGTGTGTGCATACATACATACATATATATATATATATATGTGTTTTTCGAGCGAGATCGTTGCCGGTGCCCCTGGACTGGCTCATGTGCGGGCGACACATGAAATCTTTCGAGCGAGATCGTTGCCAGTGACCCTGGACTGGCTCTTGTGCGGGTGACACATGAAATGTTTTGAGCGGGATCGTTGCCAGTGCCCCTGGACTGGCTCATGTGCGGGCAACACATGAAATCTTTCGAGCGAGATCATTGCCGGTGCCCCTGGGCCGGCTCTTGTGCGGGTGACACATGAGGTTTTTTGAGCAAGATCGTTGCCGGTGCCCCTGGGCTGGCTCGTGTGCGGGCGACACATGGAATCTTTCGGACGGGATTGTTGCTGGTGCCCCTGGCTGGCTCATGTGTGGGCGACACATGAAGTCTTTCAAGCGGGATCATTGCCAGTGCCCCTGGATTGGCTCATGTGCGGGCGACACATGAGGTTTTTCGAGCGAGATCGTTGCCAGTGCCCCTGCCCTGGACTGGCTCTTGTGTGGGATTTTTGAGCGGGATCGTTGCTGGTGCCCCTGGGCTGGCTCTTGTGCGGGTGACACATGAGGTTTCGCGAGCGAGATGAGCGTGGCCATTGCCAGTACCGCTTGACTGGCCTTCGTGCGGGTGACACGTAAAAGCACCCACTACACTCTCTGAGTGGTTGGCGTTAGGAAGGGCATCCAGCTCATCCAGCTGTGGAAACACTGCCGGGTCGGATTGGAGCCTGGTGTAGCCATCTGGTTTCACCAGTCCTCAGTCAAATCGTCCAACCCATGCTAGCATGGAAAGCGGACGTTAAACGACGACGACGATACGTACAGACATATATATATATATATATATATTATACCGCCTGACTGGCCTTTGTAGGGTTTTCGAGCGAGATCGTTGCCAGTGCCCCTGGACTGGCTCTTGTGCGGGTGGCACATAAAAGACACCATTTCGAGCGTGGCCGTTTTCGTGCGGGTGACACGTAAAAGCACCCACTACACTCTCTGAGTGGTTGGCGTTAGGAAGGGCATCCAGCTGTAGAAACTCTGCCAAATTGGATTGGAGCCTGGTGTTGCCATCCGGTTTCACCAGTCCTCAGTCAAATCGTCCAACCCATGCTAGCATGGAAAGCGGACGTTAAACGACGATGATGATAATATATATAAAGTACTGTGGTATACTTGAATACACACAAAAAATATGTATAAAACCTAGCCAAAGATTAAGAATGACTAAAATCATTTCACAATGCTGAAAGCATGTTTGTCGATTTGATAACCAACATATAACTATATGTTATTGTCTGAACTTTTGGGGCTAAAATGTAATAAAATATAAGTACTTGATAAATGAATAGTAAAATGTCAGTAAGTTCATAACATGTTCAGTGCTTTTATGGTATACAGCTATTAAATGTACAAAATCATGTGTTTAACTAAATGGATATGGGTTTTTTGTTTTGTTATTTTTTACATTAAGATTAAACTTCATTAATATGAAGCCAGATGCACAATCTGTGCTGTAAACCTCAGAAATATCCTTTCCCTTGAATTCATATACATATGCAACCAGATGCACATGAAACAAGAAAATATTTCTTTGGCATGATCCATAAATAAGTACTGTAAGCTATATAGATATCTTATCAATATTCTAACTTTCATAGTCAATAGAAGAGATACAGTTACTCTGAATTACGGAAATGCTTGATAGCAAATAAATTGGATAGAATAACAGATTTTAATTTGTCTGTATAGAAGTATGGATGTCAAAAGAACAATAACATAGATAATGATATTGAAATATCTTATTACAAGTGTACTAATAGCATCATATACAAATATCTAGATATATACTAAATTAAATATTTTCTCTATTCTGTTATCTGTGTCTGTTAACCTAGACAAGAACTGTATTTTTATTAGATTTGATTGAGAATTGCATATTTTGCGTCATTCAGAACTCACTGGCTAGATAAGGTCAAGGCAGCCAGTTGTAATATTGTTGTCAAGAAGAAGTGGTGATGAGTGGAGATAAAATTATTGAATTAGGGATCTACAAAATGTATCCAAGTCAGTTTAGGGGTTCTACCACAAACGTTTCCCTCTGACATTCTTTCTAATCAGTAATAAAATGAAAATATAAAATAAAGGTGGTGAGTAATAAATTCATTAAATCTCATATTTCTTATTCACCTTAACTTTTACAGCATTGAATTTATCATTGAAATATCCAGAATCAATAATACTAATCTTAGAGGCTACTTATTAAATGTAAACAAAATATGAAGAAAATATTTCACATTACTTTGCTAAAACAAATTTAATTGCAGTTTTCTATTAAATAGTTATTTATAATTTTGAAATTAGTTTATGATACTAATTTTAACTTTTAGGTAAATGAAGTTAAAGTTCTCTCTTATTAAAAGCATGTGCTGACAGAAAAATATATATAAATTTTAGCTAGTTAAATTTCAAATTATGACTTATGCTGCATGTTCTAAATTATATGTAATCTGATTTACTTACTTTGTCAACGTTTTTAATTCACTTTAGAGATTCCATGACTTGCAATTTTCTGTGATTTATTATCCCTTTTCAGCTAATATTTAAAAATGACAAAAAGCAATTATGAAGTTGCAGAAATTTTTTTAATGAAATATTTAATTTTACATTTGCGTTGTAGCCTTATTTAATATGCAATGTTTTGTTCATTCTTCTGAGTCAGGGTAGTGATACTAAAAAGGGAAATCTTGATACTACAGCAAGCAACTATGGTACTCTTTTTAAATATCATCAGGTTTGCACATCACTTTTGTCTAGCACTTTTGAAGCCTTTGTGGACAACTACTGTAGCCTCCTAAACTCATCATCATTTTCTATAAAAGAGGAATCTTAGATGCTCATGAGTACTGCAGTGTATTTTCCAATTAACAAATGCATACTCCTACTTTGCAATCACACCAGGATTTCTGATAGTTAAAATTTTCACTAAACTATTTCTGTAGATTTTATGTGTGTAAAACTTTAAAACTGGGCTTACTTTCAGTGTTATTAAAGTTTCATGTATGTTCTTTAATGCTGGATTAAATATTCAACTTTCATGTAGAGTTAATTTGAAAACAAAATACTTATGATTAATGATTTTGCTTAGATTAAATTTAATAAAACAATTAAAACTGTTTTAATTTTTGTTGGATTTAAAAAACAAAAGTATAAAAACTAAAGGCTCAGTTTTTGATTGTGCTAATACCTATATTATAGAGTATTGATAACTATGGATTTAATGTAGAGTTTATTTGACAGTAAGATTTTTTAAAAATAATGTTTAGAACAATGTTAATCCTTTTTGTGAGATAGAACAAATTCTTATCTCTTGAAGTTCTCATATACTTTTAGGTGGTGTTTATCGTTGCAATTATTATTGTTTTCTCTCAAGCTGACATTGCAGGGGATCAAAACCTAATTTATATATTAAAATACATACTGCTCTTAAACTGCAATAACATAAAACTGAAAGAAAAACATAGAACTTGACTGGAGAGAGACCTTTCTTAAAAAGTAAAGGTTCTTAATTATTGAAAATTCTACTATTTCTTAAATATACAGTAATGGATTACATATATCCACACGCTCTCTTTCTTTGTCTTTTGTTCCCCACTCCCTTTCTGTTCTGGTCTTCATCTGCTTTAGTAGATTATGGTGTGGAATTTTTTTTGTTGTATTGAGATTTTAAAACAGTAGATATCTTGCTAATGCTGCTTTCTATCAAAAAACATGTTTAAATACACATCTAATTTAGATATGGCTATAAAACCAAGCTGCTGGAAATACAAGTTGTATAATAAGTTCTGAACCTTCAATATTTGCTTAGCAAATACAACACCAAAATTATATTTTCAGCTTTCCTTGTTCACCCATTAAGATTAGCTGAAATAAAAACAATACTTTAATGAACTAATGATACCTAGATGTATTTCTTCTACCTAGATGTATTTCTTCAACTATATTTGACTGCTATTACATCTATATCAGTGGCATGTAACCTTATATTTAGTAAAATAAACATACTACAACTGGAGGCTGTTTGAATTTTAATAAAATCAATTAACATTTTCAGTTATTGGTCAAAAACACTCTTCAAATCAGATTACGACAACAGAGACAGATGTCAAATATAACATTTGGAGAAGTCATTTCATCAATTATTCAATTCTTACAAAAAAAGTGCTTATAAATGTCATCAAAGTTTTTGCAACTTTTGAGTGAAGCCTGACTTAAGACTTTTAATTCACCTTCAGTGTTCGACACACAGAAGAGAAGGGATATGATATACTACCATAAAGTAATTAAAAGGAAAATATTAACAAATCTTTCACCTTAACAAACATGAAATCATACAATTATACTAGTTGTTAAATAAGAGCTTAGTTACATAGGTTACTAAAGAAGAAACAGACTTATAAACAGATTTTTTTTTTACACAGGGTATGTAAAATTAAGAAAGTAGTTAACAAGTTGTGTTGAAAGACAATCAAGTCACATTTGAACTTTATTAATATTTTTCAAAAGGTGAATTTGAACACTTTTCTTCCATTGTTGAATTACTTGGCATTGAAAAGCCTCTCATCTCTGAAAAAAAGACAGTTTCCAAGTAGGTTTCCAATGTTTTTCTTCTCATGAGTTTATTAATTTTTTTATAAAGAGGCAGGTTCATATCCCTCTTTTATATACAGTAGTGAATATATCTTCTAACAAAACTTATTTACAACTTCCATGAGGGACAAACAGAGACCATCAGTGGTTGAATATCAAATGTAACATCCTTCTTTTAGCAAACTAGAATCCTATCAACCAACTCAAATTTGGTTCTTCATAGGTGTATTTGAAAGGTCTTTTTGTGCATTTACCAGAAGAGTGTGTGGTTTCTAATCTTATGTAATAAAGTAGAATGTTTTGTAAACAAAATGTTAGTTCAGACAGAACTTAGAGATTATCTGTCAGTATTACTGAGCAAGAAAGAAATTTTGTTATCACTAAAAAGATAATAGTTATTTCTGAGAAGAAGGAAAAGCCTTCAGCATCACTTCTTCAAGATAGTAAAAAGAAAACATAGTGTTTATAAATGCATGGTAATGGAGAGTTAGTTTGCTTTGTCTAGATTGGATATTCTGTTAAATGTTACAGAACATGAAAAAAAAGGAACAAAATTGCTATAAAAATTGTTGGTAGAAAATCTCTTTTGTACACAATGAAATAAGATTTAGTTAAGGATAACTATAGTAAGAAGAGAGGCAGTAGTTTTATAAATCATCTGAGAAACAGTCAAGCAAACTGACAATGAGATATGACATAGCTACCGAATTGGACATAACAAGCATTGAAAATTATATCTTTGGCATTTGGCAAGCAATAAAATAAAAGTAGGAAGTATTGTATATATTGAAAAGATAGAAGATAGAGTAGTGGGTTGTCATGTGGTAGACAAGGAAACAAAGTCTAACACGCAGAAGGAGGGGAAAATGTGTAAATAATTTATTAACTATGTAACATGAAAGATTATATATACCTCAGTATTTATTATTTAAGAACCTATGCAAACAAGTTAGCTTGTTGGCATGGTTTGTGTGGTGAAATACTTTGGATAAATGTGTAAGTTTATTGTATTTTGAAGATCTTTGTTAATTTTGAAATGTTCATTGAGTATGTATTGGGGCATTTGTACATTACATAAATTTATTTATGAGCTAACCATGCCAACATGGAAATATAGATGTTAAAATGGTTCTGTTGATGAAATTATTACAGATGGTTTGCTGGTATTAGGGCATTTAGTGAATCTATTGTTTAGTACTTTCACCATTATTAATGTAATATGATAAATGTCTAAATGACTGAAATGAGTTGTTCTTAATAAGATTATAATTTTTCAGTCTATTAACTTCATCTTTACATTTTACATTGTTTTAATTGGCTTCATCACTGATTATCACCAGATGTCTTAGTTCTGTATGTGTACATAGTATTAAATTGGATTCAAACTAAAGAGTCCCATATTTCTAAACTGAAGGTTGCAATGTTCTTAATCACCAAGTCATATTCATATATATATATATATATATATATATATATATATATATATATATATATATATAATACAGTTTGTGATGATTTGAAATCAAATTGATTGAAACATAGCATAAATGTAAATATTGACACAAATCTCTTGTCTCTAAGGATCAGATTGAAAAATTATGAGCTTATATCTTGTTTTAAATGTTATATATATCTAAACTGATAAACCTGTTACTATTTGTTAGTAGCTCTGCATATAGCAGGGTGGATGGGAACTTAAAGTACTCAAAGGAGAAGGGCAGTGCTATGACTTTGGCAGGCACTTCAGACCAGTGAAGATTTGTGTTGTTGATTTCCAGTTTGAAATGGAAAGGATAAATAGGATAAGTAAGTAAGTATCTGCAAGAAACATGATTATTTTATTTTTTAATTATTGATTAGGTCTGGAAAAGGGGCTGTGTTCATGTCCTTCACAGCCCTCTCTGAAACCAGTCAGACTGACCCAGTTAACATTCCACTTGAATAGTTGCAATATGAGAGATCTGAAACCAGGATACAGTCAGTAAAGGATTAGCATAGTTCATGATGGATCTGTATTTTTTTTATGCAACTGTTATTGTTTCTTTCTGTTGGTCAAACCTAGTGCCTGTAATTGCTCTTAGTATATTTATGCATTGCTTTACTATGTATACTGTGAATGTTGCAGAGGAGTTGTATAATTTCTATATTAAAGCTATCATGTATTTTGAGCTAGATTTGTGAGTAGTGGGAAGTTAAGTGTTGTAATCTGAATCCATGTTGTGATTTGGAAAGGGAGATGTGTAGGTCAGTGGTGTCAAAAATTAGTCATTATAGAATTTTGGGGCTTTAGAATTATGATTCTGTGCATCATTCTGGGATTTTGGCAGTATTAGTACGAGCAGTTGTAGATGTTGTTGTGTGAAAGGATGTTTTCAGGCCCTAGGTGTTTTAGTTATATGTTTGTGATTTTGTTTAGCCATAAAGGTTTTTAGCAGCATTACCACCCACACCCAAACATGGGAGCAATACTCCATTGTGTCCCACTTGAACCTTGTAGAATGTTTTGGTTCTGAAGTGGAAGTTTAGTTATTGTAATGTAGCTTTGGCAGTTTTATGTTGAGGGTGTATGTATTTTACAAGAGCGAGAGAGAGAAGTCTCATTGCTGACCAGGACATTTATAGGAAATATGAGGGTTTTGTTTGTGCAGTTAGTAACCTACTGAAGTAATTTGTTTAATATACTGGACAGCTAATCTAGCACCATCCTTTATTTTCTTTTGGGATGTACACCTATTTTCATATAAGTATTTGGTGTCTGTGTACTTGGTATACTTTATGCACATATCTAATTGCTATTTTGAATGGTTAACACTATAAGCAACACTTTGGTAGTCATTAAAGCATTAAACAAAATGCCTTTACATTATTTAGTTTGGTTTCTTGTGTTCTGAGTTCAAATCCTGCTGAGATCAGTTTTGTCTTTCATTCCTCTGGGGTTGATAAGTAAAGCACCAGTTTCAGGTGATGGACTGATAGAATCATTAGAACACTGGACAAGATACTTTGTGGTATTTGTTCTGGCTCATGTTATACTTAGTCTGCCTTTAGCAGAGTCCACTTTTTTGCATGCATTTGGGAGTGAAAAAGGAAGAATATCTTCAAACTTGAAACCTGGCCCAAATGCATGCAAAAAAGTAGACTCTGCTAAAGGTAGACTAAGTATAACATGAGCCAGAACAAATGATGTTATAAAAGCTGTGAGTTCTTAAGTTCTGCCAAAGACTCGTTCTAAAGAGTTCCTATAAATTAAACTGATGATTTTATTCTGAAAGATATCTTTTATGATTTGACAGATAACTAATGTCCTAGGACATTGCTAAATAAATATCCATTTAATCTATGCTGCAATGAAAAAAGATAAATTGGTACGAATTTTGGTAACCACAATGGTATCTGTAGGTACTGAATCAAACTAAAGCCGAAGTAACACGTTTATCATAACATATATCTCCCTCAATTTGAACATGGAATTTATATATTCTTGATTAACTCTTCTACATCACTATATTTCTGATTGACTCTTCTACATCGCTATATATTTAGTTACAAGGAACTCCATTATTTGCAATCACAGCATGTTTACAATCAAACATTTGATATATTTTGAAACCATATCCTCTCTCAGGCCTTCGTATTTTCCTCTCATATTTATCATTTAGAACATTATTCACGTCTCTTCACTCCAGCGTAAAATATAGATTATCAAAATGGATATTCCAATTGATTCTTTCTTGGAAGTTCAAAAGGCAGTACTCAAGCTCCTTTTCTTAGAATGTAATAAATTACCTTCTGTCACGAGATAACTTTCTAATTTCCCAATATATATAGGGAATGTTTGTCCCACCCTTTTCACTTACAAACCATTTACCACATGTTTAATTCCTTTCGGCATTCCACGTCAAACTACCCATTTCCCTCACTTACGGATAAAAATATTTCAACCTTTAATCTGAAAGGCTACTTTAGTTTATTGGAAGTCAGTATCTGTTATGTTTATGAGAGATGTCTCTGAGCAAATAGCAAATCTATTGTGCAAGTGTTTTTCTGTTTATAAGTTCTTTGACCTCTCAGGAAGGCCATCTGCCTCCTAAGCTCCCGATGTCAAAATAAAGTCCATTTAACTATAAAAACACGAAGAATTTTTATGTGTTTAGAACACGATAAATTAAACATCAACATAATAAAGTCGTACACATTTTGCAGACAATAGACATATCACATAGACACACCTGATATTACACATAACATCCATGATTCAACATCGTATATGAACTCGGTTAATTGTATCGACATATTACGACATCTTCACACATCAATTTGATATTCTGCTCACATGTGTGCAATTCAACAGTAGATATACACCATTTGATAACGTGGCTCTGTATGTGTGTATCTATCTATCTATCTACCTACCTATCTACACACAATTCTCATAATATTGCGACCGCATAGGTTACATCTAACTGTATATTTCGATAATATATGTGCACACTCAAACTATACACTGTAATCATCCATCTACACCATATGCTCACTTAATCACAGCCGCAACATACACTTCCACATGCAGAAAGAAAACTCATGCAGGATAGATACATATACACACAGTTGTGTGCGACCCCAGCTCATTGACACAACATATGGTGTCGTTAACCATACGTACAGTGACATCAGGAATCAGTCGTACTATAATGCTAAATGAAGGACAATGAATAACGTAGATTACATGCAATAGTGGGAAAGTCCAGGGGTGGTGAGGAAGGGAGGAGACAATACGAGAGAAAAGGTAGGAATGGCAGCCAAACTGAAAAATGATATGTGAGAAATCAAGGAGTGTTTGAATAAAGCAAAGAAGAAATGACAGAAGGATGTAAATATTAAGTACATAAAAAAAAACAACCTGAAAACAAATACACAGAAAACGTAAAAAAAAAACAAACGGCGATGAATGGAGTGGAAAGTAGCAATTGTTGAGAAAAGGAGTGTGATAAACGGGAGCGAGGAGCAGTTAGAGTGAGTATAAGACGGAGGGGGAGTTTAAGGAATATGATCCAAGCTAGTCTCCTCCTTCGGCGTGTAGGTTTGTAACAGTATTTGTCTGTGTCTGAGTGTCTCTGTGCTTAACAGTTGTGGGTGTATTCACAGTTATACTTGCTTACATGTGTACGTGTGCTTATGAGTGAGTATATTAATGTGTATCCAGCTTTGTATTTGTGTGTTTCTGTATATTTATATAATCAGTTACACACACACATATGCGTGCACCTAGATACATAAGCTAGTTGATATACGCACATATATTTATATATATATGCGTTTATATGTCTAGTCGAGGTATATTTTGACTGTTTTTATGTTATTTCATTTTCATCTTACATATCTACATTTCTAGTGTCTCTGTATGTCTGTATAGGTTGTCAGTATTGATTGTATGCGTGTATGCATATCAATATATATATGTGAATATAAGTATAGCTGTGTTTTGTGTGTGAGAGTTAATGAGAGAAGAAGAGAATAGCAGGGAGATACAGAGAGTAAGAGGGTGGAGGGAAAAGCCGTCGGTACAAGTCGGCCAAGCTGAGTAATGTTTAATCAAAGCGCATGACTATCAGCGCTCCTTTTCCTACTGTTGATTTGCTTGCTGACATGATGGCAACATCGGCTTTTGTGTAAGGGGGGGGGGAAGAGCGAGAGAGGTGCTCGCTACAGCAGTCACTACCGATGCTGCCTTCTCGACCGACAGACTGACAAACGGACACACAGACTTACCGGCAGACCAACCGGCTTGTCAGCCAGTCACTTATCTCCCTCTCACCTTCTCTCACTTTCTTTTATTAATGCTATATTTAATACCCACCATTATAATGAACTCCTCACACTGTCTTGTATTTCTTTCTCATACCATATATATATATATATATATATATATATATATATATATATATATATATATATATATATCTACATCTATCTATCTATCTGTAACGCGCGCCCGCGTGTGTGTGTGTGTTACATTCACCCCAAGAAACTGGTAATTCTCCCCTTCTCTCTCCCCACCATTACTTTTCGCTATCTCCGTATTCCTTAGTAGCTAATATTCGCTCTCTCTCTCTCTCTCTCTCTCTTTTCATATTGTCACTCTCTTTATCTCCGCTTATGAAGTGACTCTATCTCAGTTTTTCCAACCTTCTCTTTCTCCATCTGTTACGTGCTGAATTATTTGCTCTTTTTCTTTCTCCTTTCCTCTCTCATTATCTCCCTCTGTGTCTCCACAACACTTTTTTTTATGTCGTTTACAGTAGCTGCGAACATGTACAGTACAGATACTGCTGTTGTTAATGTGCTCTGGCGTTAATCATATGTGGCAGTTTTTAGTGATATCACTATCAAAAATTATCATTGTTTTCGTACACTTAGCTGCACACACGCACAGTCGAGAGATAGACGATGTATTTTACAGTAGCTGACTAAAATACCACCACACACACACACACACACAATTATTTACGTATGTGTGAATGTCTATTTATAAACATAAACGTACGCACGTGTGTTTGTGTACTTGTATACATGTATATTTTCATGTGTATGTATATGTTACGTGTGTGTGCGCGCGCACGCGGTTTAGTCAGAAGAAGGACAGCTCCAATAACCTTTACAGAGATTTCAAGTCTGATAAGGGGAAGGGGGGGGGGGGAGAAAACACGTCTCATGGATTTGCGGTAGTAGGAAGTGATGCATCAAGATATCAAGTTAATCTTCAAATGGGAGACCTGGTCCTACTGCTTTCAACAGTCGGCACTGTTAAAGGCACACAAGAGTCGGGTCGTGGTATGAAATTGGGCATGGACATTAGGTGTGCCACCCAAGAACACTTACAGTCCATCTGACGGACTTCCCTTACAGTTGCTGTCAGTCTACCTGATTCTATGCTACTCAGATTCAATCAGGTCCCGAGTGCGAAGCGAATCTCTGATTAATGCGTGCGCAGCATACACTCGTATGTGTGTGCGCGTGTGTAGTTATATAAGATGTGTGTGTGTGTATGGGATTATATATGCATCTGTGCGAATGTATAGGTGCGTAAATTGTGTGTGTGAATGTATGTATGTATGTGTATATATAGGTGAGTAAATTGTGTGTAAATATGTGTCTGTATGTCTGTGTGTATATATATGTGTGTGTATATATGTATATGTGTGCGTATGTATATGTATTATATGTTTGTGTATATATGTATATACACATATAATACACATATATATAATCTATAATATATACTCTTTATTTTACTTGTTTCAGTCATTTGACTGTGGCCATGCTGGAGCACCGCCTTTAGTCAAGCAAAACGACCCCAGGACTTATTCTTTGTAAGCCTAGTACTTATTCTATCAGTCTCTTTTGCTGAACCGCTAGTTTACGGAGACGTAAACACACCACCATGGGTTGTCAAGCGATGTTGGAGGGACAAACACAGACACACAAACACATACATATGTGTCTACCAAATCTACTCACAAGGCTTTGGTCGGCCCGAGGCTATAGTAGAAGACACTTGCCCAAGGTGCCACGCAGTGGGACTGAACCCGGAACCATGTGGTTCGTAAGCAAGCTACTTACCACACAGCCACTCCTACGCCTATATATATATATATATATATATATATATATATATATATATGTACACACACACACACACACACACACACACACACACACACACATATAAACTTAGATATGTTTCGATCAAAGATTGGTCCAGGCCATGTCTAACTTAATAGCACCACCTGATAGGATTATCTAAATCCTTTTTACAGTCAAGTTTTGTCTATGGTCCATTCAAGTAGTGAGTTCTTATTGAGTGAGTTGTATCCAGGTATGGGTGGTTTGTCTGGTATTCTTTGAAGAAAGGTGTCTAGGCTCCATTTAAAGCTGATAGGATCCATTCCTCTTTTATCTGTTTCGGGACAATGTTAAACAGGGCAGGGCCTGTTGAGGAAAATAAATTATGCCGCAGTGTACCTATATGTTGTGATCCTGAATTGGGCAGGGGACGTATGGCCCATGGTCCCAGCCTTGGATGAACCTTGAAACTAATGTTCAGGTCGTTTGGGCAATGCTGGCGGTATATTTTCCACATCGTACAAATGATGTACCGCTCGCGGCGGCGCTGGAGAGAGTAAAGCTTCAAGGCTTTAAGGTGGTCCCAGTAATCAAGATCAGTCATGCCCTTAATTCGTTTGGTGAGTGCCCTCTGGGGTGATTCAATCCTCGAGATGTTTTGTTTTGTATGGGGAGACCACAAGGGGCAGCAGTATTCGAGGTGTGGCCGTACAAAGGAGGAGAAAAGTGGAATGATGACACCTTGTTCTCTGGACTGGAAGGTTCTTAAGATCCAGGAGCTCATCCTACGAGCTATATTGACCTTATTGTTCATGTGGGCACTCCAATTGAGATTGTTGTCAACAATTACACCCAGATCTCTGATATTGTTGGATGCCGTGAGCGTTACCCCTGATATATATATATATTTTTTGTAGTTTCAGCTCATAGCTGTGGCCATGCTGGAGCACCGCAGTTTTGCTACACTTAAATTACTGAGATCTTCCTTTAATATATGGCACTTGGGGAAGAATGGAGTTTGATGTAGCAATCCCTCATTTGCACCTCTTGCCATGAGGTAGGTTCATCTGGGACTCTTGACAGGAAGAGGTCCAGCCTTGATTTAAAAACACCTACATCTATTTTGTGCAGTTTCCTCAGGCTCTTTGGGAGAATATTAAAAAGCTGTGGGCCCCTGAAACCCAGGCTGTTGCAGTAACTGGTCCTGAAGCGCGATGGCTTTGTTAGGATCATTAGTACTATGCAGTGTCGACCCGTTCTGGCATTGCTGTAGCTTTCAATGCCAAAATTTGGCAAAATTCCTTCCAGCATCTTCCAGTTGTATATTACTGCATACCTCTCCTGCCTTCGCTCCAGGGTGTAGAGTCTTAGCTGTTTCAGCCTTTCCCAGTAGCTGAGCTGTTGCAAAGAGATGATCTTCTTTGTGAAGCTTCACTGGATTGCTTCAAGGTCCGCTGTTAATTTTATACTGTTGGGTGACCATAACTGGGAGCAGTAATCCAGGTGGCTGAGGATGAATGTCCTCCAGAGGACCATCATGGTTTCCTTACCTCTGGTTCTGAATGTTCTCAGGATCCATCCAGCCAGTCATCTGCACTTTGTCACCATCCTGGTAATGTGCACTTGGAAAGAGGTATTATCACTCATATCAATACCCAGGTCCCTCACTGATTTAGGCTCTGGGATTGTAATTCCCTGTGGACCAGTGTACCCTGTAAGTTTCATATTCAGTTTTGGACGCTGGTAGCACAGAGCTTGGAATTTTTCAGCTTTAAACTGCATATTATTATCCTCAGTCCATCTGTAAATTGAGTCCAACTCCTGCTGCAGATGTGTATTTTCTGCGAGACTTTCGTATCGTCTGTGTAGCTAGCAAGGGTGGCTATCAGGGCAGTTGAGGGCATTTCTGAGAGGGTCACTATGAAAAGCAGTGGTCCCAAGACAGTGCCATGTGAAACATTGTTCACTATTTGTGTTTTCATTGAGGTGGCTCCATTGGCCACTACTGCCTGACTTCTATCTTTCAGAAAGTCATGTAACCATTCTCCAAGTTTTCCATCTATGCCGAGATCATGCAGTTTGTGGCATATCATACCACGATCCACTTTGTCAAAAGCTTTTACAAAATCAAGGTATATTACATCCACATTTGAGCTGTTGAGTAACTGCCTCAACACCCAGTCATAATGTTGTAAGAGCTGCTACCTGGTCGGCAGCAATGCTGAGTATCACTCAGCAAGTTATTTTCTTCAGGGAATGTGATTAGTTTCCCTCCGACTATCCGTTCCATGACTTTGCTGATGTGTGAAGTCAGAGAGATAGGCCTATAAGTTTTGGCATCTGCTCTGCTTCCCCCTTTATAGATTGGGCATATTATTTCCTCCTTCAGCTTGCTTGGCAGTCTGCCATTTGCAAGAAAGCTCTGGAAGAGAATCTGGAGGGGTTTTGCTAGGGCATGCTTACATGATTTGAGGAGGATCGCTGGGAAACCATCAGGACCAGCAGTTGAGTTTGTGTCCACCACATCTATGGCTAGTAGTATATCCTCTTCGCTAATGTCAATGTATCCCATTGTAATTGCCTCGCTGGTTATAGGTGAGGCGAAAAAGAAGTTCACTGGTTCGTCCACTTGTCTGTGTTCCAACGGGGTGGTAAAGACACTTTTGAACTGGTCATTCAGTACCTCACTGATCCTGGTTGGACTGTCTGTGAGGGA
The DNA here is from genome assembly GCF_046866305.1 of Octopus bimaculoides. Lineage (NCBI taxonomy): Eukaryota > Metazoa > Mollusca > Cephalopoda > Octopoda > Octopodidae > Octopus > Octopus bimaculoides. Next base: position 179,083,571 of record NC_142928.1, on the reverse strand, counting down.
GCCATCCTTTTGGAAGAGGGAGTCCTATCTTGCAACGTACTGAGGCTGTTTCTTTCGTGTAATGAAAGAAAATAGATATTATATATATATATATATATATATATATATATATATATATATATATATATATATATATATATAGAATATATATTTTATATATATATATATATATGTTGGCGTTAGGAAGGGCATCCAGCTGTAGAAACTCTGCCAAATTAGATTGGAGCCTGGTGTAGCCATCCGGTTGCACCAGTCCTCAGTCAAATCGTCCAACCCATGCTAGCATGGAAAGCGGACGTTAAACGATGATGATGATGATGATGATGATATATAATATAATATATATATATATATATATATATATAATATAATATGTATATAATATAATATATATATAATACATATACAGGAGTGGCTGTGTGGTAAGTAGCTTGCTTACCAACCACATGGTTCCGGGTTCAGTCCCACTGTGTGGCACCTTGGGCAAGTGTCTTCTACTATAGCCTCGGGCCAACCAAAGCTTTGTGAGTGGATTTGGTAGACGGAAACTGAAAGAAGCCTGTCGTATATATGTGTATGTATATATATATATATATATATATATATATATATATATGTATGTGTGTTTGTGTGTCTGTGTTTGACAACCGACGCTGGTGTGTTTACGTCCCTGTAACTTAGCGGTTTGACAAAAAGAGACCGATAGAATAAGTACTAGGCTTACAAAGAATAAGTCCTGGGGTCAATTTTCTCGACTAAAGGAGGTGCTCCAGCATGGCCGCAGTCAAATGACTGAAACAAGTAAAAGAGTATATATAATATATATATATATATAATATAATACATATATATATATATATAAGATATAATATATATATATATATATATATATATATATATATATATATATATATATATATATATAATATAAAACGTATATATATATATATATATATCTTATATATATATATATAAGATATATATATATATATATATATGTATATAAAAAAAACGTATATATATATATATATATATATATCTTATATATATATATATAAGATATATATATATATATATATATATATAAAACGTATATATATATATATATATATATATATATATATTATATATATATAATATATAATATATATATAATATATAATATATATATAATATATATATAATATATAATATATATATAATATATAATATAATATATAATATATATATAATATATATATATATATATATATATATATATATATATAATATAAAACATATATATATAATATATAATATAAAACATATATATAATATATAATATAAAACACATATATATAATATATAATATAAAACATATATATAATATAAAACATATATATATATAATATAATATAATACATATATATATTATATATATATAGTAGTAGCATACCGATTCGCAAAGGTATA
>NC_142928.1:179012119-179077119 GCF_046866305.1 Octopus bimaculoides | reverse complement strand
TATATGTATATACATATATATGTATAAATATATGTATATGTATATACATATACATGTATAAATATATGTATATATATATATATATATATTTATTTATATATCCATGTATGTATATACATATATGTATATATAAATATATGTATATATATGTATATATATGACCATACCAGCGCAATCATCTCTCTTGCACACCACAACTGATGCTTCTTAGGTTCAACTTTTCTCTCAAGTTACTTACACTCTGTCTAGTATGCACACTGACATTACACATCCATCGGAGCATACTGGCTTCATTCCTTGCGAGCTTACGCATGTCCTCAGCAGTTACGGCCCATGTTTCACTGTCATGTAGCATGGCTGTTCGTACACATGCATCATACAGTCTGCTTTTTACTCTGAGTGAGAGGCCCCTTGTCACCAGCAGAAGTAAGAGCTCTCTGAACTTTCCTCAGGCTATTCTTATTCTAGCAGCTACACTTTCAGCGCACCCTCCCCCACTACTAACTTGGTCCCCTAGATAGCGGAAGCTATCAACTAAGTCTCCTTGGAATGTGGCCAAAGTTGTTTTCTGCACATTTTCAGTGTTTATTGCTCCTGAACATCTGCCACATACAAAAACTAACTTCCTAGTTAACCTTCCTTTGATATTGCTGCACCTCTTATGTGTCCATAGCTTGCACTGGGTACATTTTATAGAGTTTTTACCTACGCCTTTTCTACAGATCGAGCAGGGCCATCTACCTGAAGGGGTTTGTGTTTTGTCTACCTTCCTACTTATTAGGACTTTGGTTTTAGCTAGGTTGACTCTAAGGCCCTTTGATTCTAACCCTTGCTTCCACACCTGAAACTTCGTCTCTAGTTCTGATAGTAACTCAGCTATTAGAGCAAGGTCATCAGCATAGAGAAGCTCCCAGGGACATCCTGTCTTAAATTCCCCTGTTATTGCCTGGAGGACTATGATAAATAGGAGGGGGCTGAGGATTGAACCTTGGTGGACTCCTACCTCTACCCGGAATTCTTCACTGTACTCGTTGCCAACCCTCACCTTACTGACAGCGTCTCTGTACATGACTCGCACAGCTCTCACTAACCATTCTTCTATCCCTAGTTTCCTCATTGACCACCAGATAAGGGATCGGGGGACCCTGTCAAAGGCTTTCTCCATGTCAACGAAAGTGAGGTACAGAGGTTTATCTTTGGCTAGGTATTTCTCCTGCAGCTGCCTTACCAGAAGTATAGCATCAGTAGCGCTTTTCCCTGGCATGAACCCAAACTGCATCTCATCTAAACTGACTCTCTCCCAAATTAGTTGGGCTATGACCCTCTCCGTGACTTTCATTACCTGATCTAACAACTTCATGCCTCTGGAATTATTTGTATCTAAAGCGTCACCTTTACCTTTGTAGCAGTTGACTATGGTGCTGCTACACCAGTCATTGGGTATGACTCCTTCGTGTATCACCTGGTTAACAATATGGGTGACTAGGCCATAGCTGACACTGCCAGATATTTTGAGCATCTCTGCAGTGATTCCTGATGGGCCGGGAGCTTTCCTTGTCAAAACTGGCTGACAACAGCAAGGCTACAATGTTATGACCTCTGTAGAGTAGAGTCACTTTCAACTGTTTATTTCTTCCATGGCTCTGGTTACTACATAGTCTCCAGCTGTAACTCCTTAACTGAACTGATGTCTAAGTGCCTCAACCTCATTCTTTTACCTTTAGTTACTTCCCTCCTGTTTCCCTTTCATGACTTTGACCATATGTTTTGACTTTTCAACTATTTTTTCCTTTCTAATTCTTCTCACTTCTTAACCATGGACATTAAATCTCTATACTTTCACTCCCACAATGACAGTCTCCTGGTTGTCCAATACTTACTCAATTGTAACATCCCCCAACCCAGAATGTGCACCCTAAGCTACTTCTCTTTTGCTGGTGAAGTCTACCAATAGGTATCTGGGATTACAATTGAAATGAAAATATGTCCCAACTTTGACAACCTGCTCATTGTCTATGCCAAGGCCCAAATCTCACAATTTACCAGACTTACCTTAGAACTATTTCATCACTATTTAGATGGCTGTAGTTGTGCCACCTGCCTCTTCCATGATCATTTGAGCACTTTCATCTCATTTGTTGTGTATGTAAGTATACACGCACACACACACACACACACACACATGAAGTATATGTGTGTATGTCTATATATGTGTGTTTGAACATTTAACATCTATTTTTTCATGCAACCATGGATTTGGATGGAATTTATAAACATTGGCACATACACTTTCTTACACATGCACTCTCTCATAAACATACATGTATGTGTGTGTGAGAGAGAGTGTGTATGTATGTACACGCAACATTTCTATCAAAAACATATATGCATGTACACAAACACATACTTATCCCCTACACACACAATGCAACAATGAAATTATTGTGGTTAGTTTTTCATATTGTACAACAACTAATCCTGTTTGTATGCAACTAATGAACATAGAAATTTTGAATGTCTTTATTTTCCTGAAAAATATTTCAACTTGCCAGAAGATTTATTCATTAGACACATTTCCATATATGTATAAAGAGTTATTTATAAACAAACCTATTCAATTGATAATGCATCATCACATATAATTTTCATAATTTTTTATGTATACTATGATATTACATAATCTTTGCTAATTTTTGATGTGTGTGCATGTTCTTATGTGTGTTTATATGTTTTTAAGTAGATGCAATAGGGTTGACTAGTTCAGAAGTTCACTCTACAATCACAATCAGGTTTTTTTAGCTTTGTATGTGAAATTGGGTAGGTGGAAACTGTTGGCTGATTTGTATGTCAGATTTGCAGTCCTGTTACTTGTAAGTTGTGTGACTCTCTGTGTGTGTGTGTATTATGAGCTGTGCATGCATTTGTACAGACTGCTTTTGTGCATATATTTGTGCATAGTGGGTACCTTGAATGTTGACAGTTATTGACAAGTAGTAAGAAATGAGAGGAGGTATTAATCTCACAGTTAAATTTAACATACAGTGATATCAATCTTCCTTTTACTTTTAATAGATGTCAATGTTCTGTTAGTCTGACATTTACAACAACCATTAATAAATCGTATATATTTTCGGTTTCTTTTGTAAGGATTTTCAATACATTTACTTAAGATGAACATATTTGACATTGTTATTGATGGTATATGTACACTAGTTAAAAAATATAATATGCTTGTTTGTTTTAATACAGTTTTACAGCTTTCTTTTATATGTTTTAGATTTGTTTAAAATCTAAATATTTACGTAAATAATAGAGGAGTGAAGGAGAGGTAGAAAAGGGAAGTGAGAGTGAGAAATATGGTTTATTTACAATTTTGTTAAACAGGTAGTAGACACATGGTCTATCAACCTAGTGAAAATAGCATCCAAATCTCTTACAAATCATATCCTTAAATAAAGGCTCTATTGAACAGTGTAGATCCTGATATTCAAACAACAGAATTGTTATGACTAGAATGCTTACTACTACTGCTGATCTGGGACTACATGACAATACCAAAGTTTACTTTGCACAAAAATTTATATTGTAATGCTGAGAAAATGTTTAACATGTATGGATGCATGTTATACAGCAAATAAACATCATCTGACATAGAACTCCATAATTTAGATTAGATTCATATATTTTTACAACTGTCATTCTTTATGATGTATATCCTAACCATAATGACTAGAACTCTGCCCTCTTGGCAGTGTCTCTGCTAATATAACTAATAACCCTTACTAGGCTTCGTAGTTCAATGCAGAAGCTGTTGTCGGTTTTATGCAGCTGCCCCCTACATTGTTAAGTGCAGAGAACTGTACATATGATAATTATTTACATTTAAGTAGGCTGGACCATTGAGAATTGACTGTGCCAAGGACACAATGCAACACCAATAACTGAATACAGAACTACTGTTCTTTCAGCTGTTGACTTGACCAATTGCAACACTTGCTAAAAGTTATAGCTAATAAATTACATATTTACAGACCAGACTGAAACTAACCAACCAATCATAAAGCTATGTTCCTATCACTTTTGAATCTTTATTACAAGTGGACAATGCACCAATTGTTTGTACTTATTTTGAAATACAGCATCACCAAGTAATTTACTTTCAGATGAAGGTGACATATAGCAGTATCTTTTGTACTTTAAAAAAATTTTTTATTGATGGAGTAAATTTTTTTCATGGTAGCAAATATAGTTATTCAATTATTAACTGACACCTAACAGTATTTCCTATGTTGATTGGTAGTTATTGACACACTTCCATAATTAACCTATATTTGGCTTATATAGCCCACCTCCTAGGCAAATCAATATCATTGATCTTACATTTTCATATTGTGGGTTTTTAAAAATAACACTTCTCTTTTTTCTTTTATTAATTTGGATAAAAATGCATGTTCTTTTCAAGCAGTAAACATGATAGCAAGAATTTGAAAGGCATAAACAGCAATAACATCAGTGTTAACCAAAGCAAATATACTATATCTATATTTATTATAAGTGTGATAGATTTGCTAAAATATTTCAGTATCAGTAACAACCAGTGTACCAAAAATTATCTCAAAAAATTAATTCTGTACTATTATTAGATGACAACAATGATCATGATGGTATTGATCAGCTCCAATGAAGCAAGGCCTATGATCAAAGCATTTCATCCTATTTTATTTTCAGATAATCTATTAAAGACTCCATTATGCAAAATGTCCTTCTTTTTTTTTTAAGATAGTTGGGTGAAATTTGAAAGGAATTTGGCTGCTATTTATACATGGCCCTTGATAGTAATGTTGGTAATAGCACTGAGGAAGATGGAAGGCTGTCTGTCTTCTCAGTTTTTGTAAGCCATATTTTCTGATATCCCCAGGAACTTGTATGAATGTATATGGGAACTGCTAGTAAATATGTATTTCAAAAACCAAGAAATTAGTAAAAATTCTCATTCAGACCATCACTGTAAAAAGTTACCATAGACGTAGGTTGCAGGGAGATGAAAATGATGGTGATGATGGTTTTGATTGTGGTAACCAACAGAAAATCATTCAGTAACTCTAGAGAAGTGTTTAAAGAAAAACATCAATAATTACAAGTTTACTCTTTTCTTTTTTCTTGTTTCACTCATTAGACTATGGCCATGCTGGGGCACTACCTTGAAGAATTTCTAGTCGAATGTATTGACCCCAGTACTTGTTTTTTAAAGCCTGATACTTATTCTATTGGTCTCTTTTTGCCAAACTGCAAAGTTAAGGGACATAAACACACCAGCACCAGCTGTCAAGTACTAGTGGGGGGGGGGACAAACACACACACACACACACACACACACACACACACACACACACACACAAAATGGGCTTCTTTCAGTTTCCATCTACCAAATCCACTCACAAGGCTTTGGTTAGCCTGGGGCTATAGTAGAAGAAACTTGCCCAAAGTGTCACGCAGTGGGACTAAACCTGGAACCATGTGGTTGGGAAGCAAGCTTTTTAAGACACAGCCACATTTATTATTTAAATTCGACTATTATGAATAAATTTTATTTGAGAATCTGAATATGATTGTTTAAATATTCATCAGAAGTAATTGTAAGATTTGAAATAATTCAAGTGAGCCAACTTCCAGTGGTACCAAATAAAAAAGTAGTTGTAGTGATTATATAAGAGATGGTGAGCAAAATAATTAACAAAAACTTATGTCAACTGCTGCAAATCTTGATCAAACATAGTAGCTGAAATGCTGAAAGCATCAGGATGCAGAGGAGTATCCATGGTTATTCCCTTTGCTAAGTACATAATTCTGAATGAGTTAATTTTAAAGTACCATATAAGCTGCTATCAAGGCAAAGATAATGTTTAGGAAAAGATTATAGAAAGCCTGCACTAATAAATTAATTAAATGTAGTACAAAAAGTTACAAGACCATTATTGGATGAAATATATCAATATAGAATATTTTGATTTATGCTTTAATGTGAAAGCAAAAATTGTAAAACACTTGCAAGAGTACATAACACAGAGTTCATCTCCTCTTCTTTTGCCCAGTTATTCCTGGGAGTTGTGTGTATAGAGTCCTCAAGCATGCCTCCCATTGGGTCCTGTCAGAAGCAGCCATCTCTAATTGATCCAGCTGGGTCCCCAAGCAAGACCAACTGAGCTCATGGATGTTATTCAGTCGTCTTGTTTGTGGTTTACCCCTGGATCTACTGGCAATTATTGGTTTTGCCTGTAAAACCTGTCCAGTGATATTATCCTGAGACATTCTTACCACATGACCATTGTATTGGAGTTGTGATCTCTGTTTGGAGAGGTAGGGGATCTACCTGGAGTACCTCTCTGATCTCTGAGCTCCACACTCTATTAAGTAATGTTACTCCAAAGACCCTTCGGAGGAACCCCATCTCAGCCACTTGTATTCATGATCACATTATTTTGGTCAATACCCAAAATCCATGACCATAGGTAAGAGTAGGCACAAACACTGAATTGAAAATAGCGAGTTTGGCTTTTACACTTACCTCTCTTTTTTTGATAACTGAATGTTGAAACTGGCATATTACTGCACCAGCTCCTGCATTTCTTGCATTTAATTTAGCCTCTTGCCTTCCATCACTCATAAAAATGGCCCTGCAGTACTTGAACTTTTCCACCTGCTTCAGTGGACTCTACTGACATGTAGAGTGCATTGTACAGTCTTCCTTGAAAAGACAAGTGTCTTGGTCTTTGCTGAACTGATTTTCGTTCCTGCTGTGCAGCACTTGGCAGCAAACCTGTCAAGTGCATGTTGAAGATCACCTTCTGACAAGTTGAGTAGTATCATATCATCTGCAAATTCCAGCTGACTGATCCTACACTCATCAGTCTCATTACCACTTCCAACTCGGTTGCACATGTCAACCCTGCCCGTAAGGATTATGAATAAGAGAAGTAACAGTATACACCTTTGGCAGAGTCCAGCATCGAGATTAAATGGTTTCAACTTAGCACCATTAATCTGAACACAAATACTAGGGTATTCATATAGCGACTTCAAGGCAACAAGAATTTGTCCATCAATCCCATACTCATACAGAACCATCCACAACAAGTCTCATCTTGTGCATTATATGCCTTTTTAAAGTGTATAAAGCAAGCATATACCGCTTGACCATACTTCCACAATTTCTTGAAAACATGTTGCAGCCCACTTAAATTATAACCATTTATTAAAAAGCAGATTACACAACAGTGGTATTACTGGTGTTAACTGTTGTTGTGATGTATTGTGGGATGGGGAGTTGTCTCTGTGTTGGTGCAAAGGAAAAGTCCAGCTCGGTTGCCTACCATCACATCCAACAAAGCTCAAGAAAAACTGACTTATTATTGAGTCAACACAAAGACATAACATAAAGTATGAGATCATTGTTGTCAATATGGTGGCTGTGATGGCAAAAGCAGCAGTCATGTTTGTTAAAGAATTTCTTCACTTTAACATTGTTGGCATACAATGAATTTCTCATTCTGAGATTCAAGGAAAACTCTGCAAAAATATTATTGTTTTTGTTTTTTTTTTTGTTACTAGAGGTAAATCAAAGGCATTTGTTCTGTCTTATTTTGCAACGCTCTGCAAGAGATCCTGAACCTTTTAATAGAATGTTTCAGTCATTTGGATTTGACCCTTTACATATATTTAGAGATTTGAATGATGATCTACGCATCTTGCAGTTAAATTAACAGTTACACGGCAAATTTAGAGCTTCAGACCATGTAAAACCTTTAAGATGTCCTTTATGCTGACAAGATAATAACATCTCTGGAAATTTTCTTTTCATAAGTATCAAAGATAATTCCTTTTATTTTCAGCAAATTGTAAATCTTGATTCTTGATTCAGCGTTCCAAAGGATCATTGCATTATTCTCACCCTGCTGGCTGGGCATTCCGTTGGTTATGATGATGAGTGTTCCAGTTGATTTGATTAATGAAAGTAATGTGTGCATTCCACAGAGACACATACCTTTAACATAGTTCTCAGGGAGATTCAGCATGATACACTGAGGCCCCATTGAATTGCAGGTACAAACTCATTTTTGCCAATTGAATGAACTGGAGCAATATGAAATAAAATGTCTTGCTCAAGGACACAACATACTGTTGGGAATTGAACTCATGACCTTGAGCCAAATACATTAATCACTAAGCTGCATGCCTTCACATTCTTGTTCTATCATATCTTTTACTATGCATCACACTTTCTAATGATAAAGATTGTTAGTAATGTGTACTGAAAAAGAAGAAATACAAAAATATATATAAGATTGATGTTAGATAATTCTTCCTTATCAGATGGCATTATCCCCTTGTGTATATTAGAAAGGGTCATGAATAATCATTAAAATGGAAAGCCATGCAAATATTGACATGTTGATCAAGACTTTCACTGAAGAAAAAAGAATTTTTAAATCAAATTTAGAATAAATAAGATTTGAATAAGTTTCAATACACAATATCTTAGCATTGAGTTTATATATTATATAATCACAGAAATTAGAAGAAAAGATGTGATAATTATATATTATAGATCCAAAGTTGCTGGGATTGACAAATCTTCTCAATTGACTGGAGTATAATTTTACCTGTTACATCATGATTGGCCATTGGAATGAATAATTGATCGATAGTTTGGTAGGTTACACTTCTGTGTAGGTATCCTCAGGCATGAAGAAAATATGCACTAATAGCAGAGTTAAGTCATAAAAGCTTATTAAATCTAGCATGCTAATCAAAAAAATTAAATTGTATGTAACTGGTAAGCAAATCTTTCGAACCTGGATTTTTGAACTGATATCATCACTGCAACCAGTGAAGGATCCTTATACTGCTGTAATTTGCAGTAAAATATCTCAGTTTTATCCTGTGTACATTGGATGGTGTAGTTTTAGATACATTTTGTTGGAATAAGACTTAGGCAACAAGAACATTTTAGAATTAATAAACTGTTATGGTTATAAGATAGAAGCAATGTCTCCTTTTGAGTAGAATTTTACTTGTATTTTGCATAACCACTGGAAATAAATTTATTGATATCAGTTTATGAAACACTTTAGGAATGGAGTTTGGAATACTATCAACACTATTTGTCCATTGAATATTAAATTGTTTTGCTGTGTCATTTTCTGAGCAACTACTGCCTATTATAGCAAATGAAGAAGAGTTCTACATGTCCATTGGTCAGCTTTAATTGCTTATCATGCAAGAATTATATTTCTCTGGATGTATATAATTTAGATGCTCTTGATGGAATGTATAGAAAAGAGATCCATGCTTCTTTGAAAATCTCTCCTTCGTAATTTTACACTGGATATGTCTGTAGTCCATAAGTAATGGTTGAATCCATTGAATAGAAACCCTAGAATTTGAAATAGCAATTTTGTAGTTATCAAGTGAATGAAATATCAGAAGAACTAAATGTTCACTGTAGATTTTACAACAAAAAGAGATAATAAACACGCAATCTTTGAAGAGGAAACATCAAAGGAAACTGTTCAAAACATTTATTACTATGTAGAAAGCATACAAAGGACAGAGACAATTAGAGAGTGGTGATACAAACCTTGCCAGAATGAGAAAATGGATATAAAACCAATGATGATAATATAAAACAAAACCTCAGTCTTCTTTGAAATACTAACTTTAATGGTCATGGAAGAAAGAGGGCTTGTAGGATATAAAATATATAGAATATATATAAGATAGTGCTGCTGTTGATGATAATAATAGACCAGTATCTCTAGTCATCCATGAGCTATCTAAAATCAAATGATCAATGTAAGTAGAGAAAAACAGAGGCATCAAGAAATGGATTGTAGTTAAAAAGAATCACTGAAGGGAGTAGATTTGTTAGTGAAGTGTAAGAGTATGAGTTAGAAAAATTAATTAAATTTTAAAATATCAGTTAATTATTGTATTTTTAAAATGTTTTTGTTAGTGGAGAAGCCAGTGTCCATGATCTGTTACATGGCCTCTGAGACTAATGGGACAAAGGTATACTCTGAATGTTCACAACAAAGTGAACTCAGCTAAAGGCACCCTAGGTGTTAGGTGGTAGTACTAAACTGGGTAATGGGCTTAGTCTACTCAAGTAATAGTGGGATTTGAACTCAGAATGCAAAGAGCTGGAAAAGTGCCACAAAGTATCTAGTCCAATGTTCTTACAGTTCTACTAATGCACTGCCTTGGATTGGTAATTTTTTTATTAACCTCAAAAGGATGAGAGTTGACCATGGTTGGAATTGAATTCAGAGTGTAGAGAACCAGAAGAAATACCATGAAGCATTCTGTCTAATACTGTAATGACACTGCCAATTTGTTATGTAGAAGAATGTATTTCTTATTATTTTTCACTTTATTTTGTTCATGCTTTAATTGAGCAAAAGTTGCTCACACGTAACAAAATACTTTCGGCAAAACAGCACGTATTTTGTTTTGCTTTCATCATCATCATCATCATCATCATCATCGTTTAACGTCCGCTTTCCATGCTAGCATGGGTTGGACGATTTGACTGAGGACTGGTGAAACCGGATGGCAACACCAGGCTCCAATCTGATTTGGCAGAGTTTCTACAGCTGGATGCCCTTCCTAACGCCAACCACTCAGAGAGTGTAGTGGGTGCTTTTACGTGTCACCCGCACGAAGGCCAGTCAGGCGGTACTGGCAACGGCCATGCTCAAAATGGTGTATTTTATGTGCCACCCGCACAAGAGCCAGTCCAGAGGCACTATCTCTCATATTTTCTACAATTTAGCGGTTTAAGTCAAGATTTTTGTTAACTGAAAGTCACTGTTTGTTTTTACATGGCCAAAATTTTTTTAAAAATTCAAAAACATCAGATGGTATACACATACATTGTGAATCCCTTGTGAGAACTATTAGAAAAGGTGTTGAGAAATTGTTGTCTGATTTGAGGCTGGAAGTTTGAACAGACCATGTAGAGTTTAGATTAATAAAATATTTAGTCATAGCAGGACCAATTAGAAAGTTGCATATACACACACCTGTTCAATGTGTACTTGCAGAAGGAAAAGAAAACATGTATTAAATATTTATGATACTGTTACTGATGCAGATTATAGTGGAAAGAGAACTATAGAAAGTAGTATAAAAGAAAGAAAATACCAGATAAGAGAGAGAGGAGATAAAGGGAGGGTTGTATGTGTGCATGGAACCGTAGTATTGTAGATGAAATATTTGGAAAGAAATATTTAGAAATTGACTGCTGTTGCTCATGTAAAAACCAATCTAACTGCTGTAGACATGGTGGTGGTAGTGGTCGTGGGTCAGGTGAATGGCAAACTATTACAAGATTACTGTTTTAAACAAGTGTGCAACATTGATGAGTGGCCTCCTGTAACCATAGTGAAGAGTAAAAGTGAAGAGAGGGAAAAAAAAGAGAAAAAAATTTAGCACATTCTATCCTATATGTCTATGGATCTCAGTCACAGAAAATAATCTATTAGTGTTATCTCTAATAGTATTCATTGTTGTTGGCTCAATCTAATCTACATTGATCCTGAGTTAAATATTTTCAAATTTAGAAAATATGAAAATGACGAATTTATGCTCCGAGTTGGACTACAAACATGACTTCTTTTTGTTATGTTATACTTTTTGATTGTCATTATATTCCATAAAAACACATGTTGGAGAGAGGATTGGACTCATAACCTAATTTCTTTCTTTTTAATAAATCATTAAGTAGTAGTATATTTTAAAAAAAAAAAAGCATTTACGTCTAATGGGATATGATTGATTTTATCAAATTTTGTGTATGTGTTTGTTGATTATGTCTTACAAAAATTTTTTAATAAGTTGAGTTTTACTCTACTACATGTCTAGCCTGAAATAGTTACTGAGCTCAAATGATATTCATATAAATTTTCCCAAATGCTCATTTGCTTTTAACTCCATTGATCTGTTAGGAATCGATGTTTAAGTGATTAGCAGGTGGGACTGCAAGGCATTTCAAAACTGATTGTGGCAATGTCAATAGTATTAGCATGAATAGAAAGGGTTCACTTTTAACTTTTAATCTTATGTGATTGTGATAAATGCAATAACTATGTACAACAATGTTGTTGAGAGATCATCACTCTTCTACCTTTTCTAATTTTAATTTTTTTTATTTTTACTTTTTATAGATTATTGACAAGCTAGCTAATATCAACATTTGTTTGATTGAAGTCATGGAGAATTTGTAAATGTTTTGCAGTCAATCAATGTATTGATTGTTTATTGGTTTTTTTATCAATAGATAAAGCAATGGAAAAATCTAGTGAAGTCTGTTAATTTGATGAAGGATTGCCTTGTTGAACCTATTGACCTTTCCAGTTATTTATTGGTGTGCACTTCTCTGTTCCACTGTGCTTTAAAATGCTTGTGAACTATTGGCACTAGTAGGGACCATGAGTAGTAGTAATTTACTGAAATGTAAATGATTTTATATATGATTTAGTTAGATGTAATAATGTGACTTGTTACTTTATATTTATAAAAAGAATTATCAATTCTTTATCAAATAATGTGAAGATTTCTCTTGCTATCGCTCTTCTTTTGTGTCTTTGACACTTCTGATTAAAGGTTGTCTGAACTAGACCTAAAATGACTTAACGATAAAGTAAAAAGAATATAGATGATAAATACATGAACACTTTTATGACCTTTCATAAAGGGAGTAATGTTTAATTGTTTTTAACATTTTGTTCACATTTGTGCTTGATATTTGGATTATGATACAATAAACTCTTTGCCAGTTGCCATAAGTAAGAGTTATCCTATAAAGATGCACAAGAAATGTATGTAAATGATAGAAGCCATTTCCATTGATGACATAGCAATATAAGAAATCCATCAAGTTTTGGGAAAAACAATCAGCATGTTTACTATTCTTTTCAGTAGTGCATTTATTAAATTAAGGTTATCTTTATCTTTTACTTGTTTCAGTCATTGGACTGTGTTTTTCTCTCTCTCTCTCTCTTTTTTTTTTTTGGTAAGAATTCATAATGCCATAAAATGTTCTCAGCTAGACTTGTGTTTTGTTCACTCACTGAAGAATACTGAAGAAAGCATGAATGAAAAATACATATAAAGAAGCCTGTAGAATGCAGCTGACAGAGGCAGTGTTGTTTATCATACAAAGTACAAATATTGAAATGAATGAATGTATGATTAAGTATCATTTGCTGAGTATTCAATGTAAATCTGGGTGGTGGACCGTATTCAGTAGATCTAGGGTAGAATCTAGTTTGAAAGCTATTTTGTGCTGGCATAACAAGCACTTTTTTTTTTACTGTATTATTCCATAACATTAGTTTAACAAAAATATATGTAGTTTCTAGAATAGTGTAAATTATACTACTGCTCTTGTATGAGGGATTGATATTAATTTGAATTTGGACCTCATAATTGAGAACACTTCTAATAATTCTTAAGTTATATTTTAGAATGGGGAGTGAGAAAGCTCATCGAATGAATGGCTTTGGAGAGCTGCCATATTACAAGGTAATAAAAAAATAATAGTATTTTACTATCTATTGTTTCGGGTGAGTTACCAGGACCAAAACCATTCCCTTTCTCTCCAAGTGTTCCTGTCTTCCATGACATTTTTGTGTTCTATTTGTAACTCAACATCTTTAGAGAGTTGATCAATGTATGTCATTCTGGGTTGTCTGACATGAAAATTCCCATGATTGGAGATCCATTAAAGGAGCTCATTTACTGATTCCTCTTAGCTTTGATAGCAATTACCAACATATTTTGTCCTCCTCTCTCAAATGATTGATAATATATTGGGGCTATTTCCATAAAGTTCTTCTTTTGTTGGATGGTGTTTCCATGATTTGTTGAGAACAGTATGCAACATATATGTGCATGCTGTTCCCATAAAAATTGCTTTCTACAATTTTTTGTAGTGACCATACTAATAAGCCATAAAGAAGAACTGATTCTACTATGAAAAGAATTCCCTTTACATTTGGTCAAGCAGTGTAGACTTCCAAAAATCTACAATGCTATGTTGCATAATCAAATCCAACATGTGATGTTGTGTAATTGAATCCAACTTGGAATTAAGTCATTCATCTTCCAAACCAGAATGGATTCAGAAAGAACAGATCAACATTTGGACAGATATTGACTGTGAGAAGAATCATTGAAGACTCCTTCAATAAGCAAAGAATTTAGAAGCAGTGTTGTTCTTTGTGAACTCAAAAGCGTTTGATTCACAGCATCAAGATAAAGTGGCTCAAATACTATGGACCTATAGAATACTGCAAGAAACAATGGATGCAATCATGATGCTTTTTAAGAATACAAAATTGATGGCGCAATGGTGATACAGATCTCTTTGATAATGAGGTAAGAGTACTATAGGGTAATAGTATTCATAGTGAAATTTATAATTGCTATTCAATAAGTAACTCCAATCAGGTTGCTTAAGCAAACCTATTGGACTCTTGTTGACTCATTTTAATGAAGAATTTAGAATAGGCTCTGAGGACAGATACTTATGAATGAGGTCTTTTGCTCACAGATTATTTGTGATAATGTAGTCAAAGGCACATAAAATACACCATTTTGAGCGTGGCCGTTGCCAGTACCGCCTGACTGGCCTTCATAGGATTTTCGAGCAAGATCGTTGCCAGTGCCCCTGGACTGGCTCTTGTGCAGGTGGCACATAAAATGCACCATTTTGAGCATGGCTGTTGCCAGTACCGCCTGACTGGCCTTCGTGCGGATGACACATAAAAGCACCCACTACATTCTCTGAGTGGTTGGCGTTAGGAAGGGCATCCAGCTGTAGAAACTCTGCCAAATGAGATTGGAGCCTGGTGTTGCCATCCGGTTTCACTAGTCCTCAGTCAAATCGTCCAACCCATGCTAGCATGGAAAGCGGATGTTAAACGATGATGATGATGAAAAGTCCTCTTGTCTCAGAAACTATTAGTTGTAGGAACCTTCAAATTCCAGTATTATGAAGAAAAGGGGCATGATCTAAGAAAATAGGCAGTGACTGACAATTGAGCAACCAAAGATGCAAAATAGTTTCAGGATCTTTCATGACAACTACATATCTTCAATATTGACCATAATTTATCATACAAGAGTACATTATTCAATAAATTAGTGTATTAAGAATGATAGGGCATTAATCAATCAGAAATATGCACATTATATTATAAATGATTATATAAATAAGCAATAATAAATCTCTGAGCAAAATGTAAACAGTAGCAGCACGACATTGTGAGGTATATTTGCAACTGAAATGTGGCTGACCCATAGGGGACAATGTCACTGTTGTTTATAGCCCCAGGAAGACATCTCCTCCTGCTGACTAACGACACACTATCTGTGTCTGATCAGTATTTGCAAAGGGAAATCATCGTTCCCATCTCTAGCCTTATGTGATACACACGAACCCGGGTTTCTGAGTAACCCGTCATCAGCATGTGACAATCACCAGCTAGGGATGAGAACTGGTTCCATACACAAAATACTATATGTTTTTTCCAGTGACAAACCGTTGCTGATCTCAAAAAAGGAGAAACAAGCAATGATGAATCTCTGAGCAAGATGTAAATAGTAGCAGCATGACATTGTGAAGTATATTTGCCACCCAAATGTGGCGAATATACTTCATAAATATATAAATATAAATTTGTTTATTTGCTTTGCATTAAATCAATGTAAAATTTGTTTGGAAGTCATTACCTATGTGGACTTGATATTTTTGTTGCTACCAGAGTAGAAATTGTGATTTTACATGAAGAAAGTTACAATTATTGTTAGTTAGGGACCCAACTTGGAGTATCTATTAACACAGTAAGTAGGATGGTCATTTTAATTAGATCAAAAGTCTAATTTTAGTTTTGCAAAGCAATCATGACAGCTGAGTGGTACTTCCCACAAAAACAGACCAAGCCGTTGTCAGAGCAGCAAAGAAAAATCCATTTGCATGTTCAGTTGTTGAATAGGCTGACTTACAACCATGAAATCGATTTTGTATTGTTGGGTAATTACTGTAATATGTAAAATAAAATGTTTCATTTTTATATTTCATTACTGGCAGTATGACCCTCCCAAAGAACAATAAGATAAAATGTCTTTCTTTTAAAGTTTTCTTATTTATCCTAGTGAATGATGAATTATGGCCCAGTATCAATTACATGATAACTTTACTCCTTTTCAGAATTGATATCACTTAGCTGATATGTACAAATGAATCTGAAATATCACTCTATTTTCCCTTAAGTCCAACTTCCACAAATTAAATCATTACTAAATAAATAAATAAATAAATAATAATAAAACATATCACTAAATTCTAACTCAACATTTGAGTTGTTACAAGTGGGGTACTGAAAAGTTCTTGGCTTTAAGGGTATATTGTGAAAGGCCTGGTTGGAGGCCCAACCTTCCAAGCAAGTTCTTTTACAAGGATTAGAAAAACTGAAGGACTACTGCAATGTGTGTGTGAATGTGAAAGGGGAATATGTTCAATAAAATCATAATTAACTGATCCTCTTGTATTTTCTTTTACCCAAAGCCAGGAATTTTTCAGCACCCATTTGTAATTACCATCATGTTAAAAAAATTGAAGAAAGGAAACTTTGGAGAAGTTCACTTGATAAACAGACAAAATAAATGCACATGATGCAAACAGGAAGTCTTTTGACAGATAATTCCTACTATAATGAAGTTAAATTTTGTTTCTTGTACAAAAGACTGTTTAATTCCAGTTTTCTACCACAGACAACACTGAATTGTGGTTACGTGCAATGGTGGGTTCTTGTAGTATAGGGCATTAAGATTTAATGACAAGTATATGAGAAAGTTAAGTCTAGGGAGTTGTTATTAATGACAAAATACTAACAAAATATTTAATGCCTGTGAGAGAAGAAATATAATTGCTGTCGTCCTAAGTAGTGCATGTTTTTGCATAAGCTGCTGAATATACACAAAAAATTTGAGAAACAGCCACATGAATAGTTAGAAACTGGATGGTATCTGTAAAAAATTACTTAACTGGTATGAACTTGTGAATGGTTACTAAATAAAAAATATATTCAAAGTGACAGAAGAAGGTTCGGAGGTGTGCAGAAAAAGATTTTGTTTCATAAGAGAGATTATGCTGGATTAAAATGTATGAAAAAAAAAAGTGTAATATTGTAAGCATAACCAATTTATTTCAGCATTGAAAAATGGATATTACAGTGATGATGATTGTGGTGAGAAATGCTGAGCAATCATTGCAAATAAACTAACATTTTATTCAGTTCCAATTATCTATACTTGTTAGAAATTTCAGAAAGTTAGAAAATGTTGGGTTATAAAGCACACAGCTTGTTTTCATTTGCTGCAGAAAGAAATATTTCGATGAAAAAAATGTGTCCACAGGCTCTGCATTTGTATTTTTGCCATAACTACTACATTGCTGTTCTATGTTGTGATGACACGACATGAAGACAAGAGAACAACAAACCTATAGCCTTCAGGGTCTAGTAAAAGGAATGTTCCACTTGCATTGACATACCGAAAATATCTCATCCATTAATGGAATATTTTAACATCATGACAGTTGAACAAGAGATAACAAAGAGATTGACTGACAGGCTTCTTTTCTTTGTGTATTAAAAGTGGGGATAGAGCATTGCATAGTTACGATTATTTTATCTGCAGCATAATTTTGTACTTTTACATATCTGATTAATGAATTCAAAAGAAAGGTGAACCTGATTAGAAACATGCTAGTCTCCTTTCTTTCATAGATGTTTCTTTTAATAATTTCCTGTATATTAAGATCAATGAGTTTCTATGTGCATACATATCTGTGTGTTTGTATAGGATTATGTTCTGTCAAGTGATTCCAATATTTTGCTATATTTCTTTATCACTATAATAAAAGTTTATACTTTACATTATAATGAGTAAGCATGTTGAAGTCTGATATTTCAAAAAATGAGTCCGTTGTAAGAAAAGCTTATAAAAATCATTTGTGAAATGAGAGTATTGTTATGTGGAAGTTTGCGATCAGACTCATGCAAAGTGCTTAATTAAAAGTTATTATCGCTACTACCACAGCAGCTGCTGGTGGTGTTGCTGCTCCTCTTTCATTTCCACCTGCTACCACTATAACTACTACTACTATTACTACTACTACTGCTGCTGCTACTACTACTACTACTACTACTACTACTACTACTACTACTACTACTACTACTACTACTACTACTACTACTGCAAATTAGTTGTTTTTCAGTATTTCATATTGTTCCTTTGTTTTGATTTCAAATGTTTAAATGTGTGTGTGTGTGTGTATATATATATATATATATATATATATATATATATATATATACATACATGTATGTATGTATGTGTGTATGTAAATCATACATCATCATCACTTGGAAGATTGTGCAAGTATACACAAATTCTTCAGAGTATATAAGCCTTTCATATTTTTCACAAGGAATGTTTAAAAATTAACTTCCTGTGTGTTACATTGGATCTTTGTACTGGACTTAGTAAATACATCTATAGGTTAATAAAACCTTTCATTCAACAGTGTTGTCATGAAATTAATACAAGTGATAATGATGAGAAGAAAATAGCAAGTAGAAATAATCAGGATATGGACATAAGTAGATCCATAAATAGAAATATGTTCAATAAATTTACTAATAGTAAATTTCTGGATGTGTTTAAACACACTCAGAAATAACGTTAGCATGTGTTGTGCTACCTTGAATAGAATGACTTCCTATTGTAGCAGGAAGAACTGTAATATCAGTGTTAAAAGAAATACCATTCTAACTGATTTAAACCATAAAAGACTGTTTCTCAAAATTCTAGCAGCTTTGGAACTAATTCATTCTACTATAGGCATAAAGCCTGAAATTTTGTGGGAGGGTGATATTTGATTATATTGATTCCAGTACTCAATAGGTACTTATTTTATCTACCCTGAAAGGTAAGAGGTAAAGTCAATCTTGGCACATTTTGAATTCAGAATGTAAAGTTGGGAAAATACCACATTTAGTCTGGTGCAGTAATGATTCTGCCAGCTTTGGAACTAATAAGGTAGATAATATAAATAACCATAATCTACATAGCAATGTTAAATCTAATCAACCATCTACTAATTATTTCTAACTTAGGCACAAGACCAGAAGTTTTGAGAGGGTTGATACCTTCAGCCCTAGTTTTTGATTTTATGGACCCCAAAAGGATGAAAAGGCTAAGTTGAATATACAACGTAAATAGCTGAACAAATACTGAGATATTTTATCTGATGCTCCAATGATTCTGTTAACCCACTGTTCTTCAACCACCTTGCAATAATGATATATGAGAAACTTTGGTAATGTTTAAAGAATTAAGAAGAGGAATATAGCACAATATAAATCCTCCATACTCTTCATAAAGAAAACTTTCCTGCCAAAACATAAATACTACCAAAGTTTCAATATTTGTACTGAAAAAACTTTCACTACTTCAAATTTAGCTGATAGCATTACTGCCTCTATTATAAATTTAACAAAGTATTTATCAAATATTATTAATAATAAGGCTAATGACAACCCTGATAGTGATTTCAGCACTCACCCTGGTAACACAGGTGATGGATGCTGGTGCAATGCCTCTATCAATTATGCATGTGTAGGAGAAACTAACAGCAATAAAAGGTAATTCTAATTGGCAATAATCCAGTTATTAATAGCAATGATAATAACGTAGAAGTAGATGTAACAGCACCTACTGACTCTGTTATCAAACAAGTTACCTTATCTACCATACACCTATATGAAATATCACCTACCATTAGACATATTAATATGAGTTGTTAAAAAGTAGATGTGATTGTAGAGTTGCTAATCTGTACCCCTTAAAAGGTACTGTCTCAGGAAAAAAATGTAATATATTACTGTAATGTCACCAACCATAATGGAATTAAGCAATATAGAGTCTCTGCTTCCAACTTTTCAAAATCAGCTCTTCTTCATAGAAATTCTCCTTTTTGCAATTCTTAATTAAAACATCCAACATCTTTGTTGGAATACTTATGGAACCTGAAATCTAAAGTCATCAAATTTAAACTTGATTAAAATATTTTAGGCTTGGAAGAACCATATAAAGGTGAAAAGTGTAAATGTTGCTTATGCATATGAAACTCTAGAAATCTTGCAAATAAAAACTTGACAAAAAAGTACTCCTTATAACAATTAGGTATCATAATTCCCCATACATTTATTTATAATAGTCACTACCTTCATAAAGTCAATAGTGGTTTTTTTAGAATGATCACCCTTGACTTAAACTTTTTACAACTAAGCAAGAATGCTATAAATTTCCTAAAAGAGGTCTGTTTATACATCCCAAGTAATACTGTTCTCACAAAGGTTAGTCTCGCAGGCATGATTATATATTATGAAGCATGGCTGTGTAGTTTAGAAGTTTGCTTCCCAAACACATGGTTTCATGTTTAGATCCACTGTGTGGCACCTTAGGCATGTATCTTCCACTACAGCTCTGGACTGACCAGAGCCTTGTGATTGGATTTGGTAAATGGAAACTGAAAGAAGCTAATCGTATGTTTCTATGTTTGTGTCCCTTTGTCTTGACATTGCATGATAATTGTAGATGTGTGTCACTGTCACACAAGTAGTGTCATTCATTTTCAATACTCTATGAAAACATGTCTGACCATGGAGAAATATTACCTTGCTTGGAAACAGCTGAGGGTTGATGATAGAAAAAGCATCCTGCCATAGAAAATTTTCCCCATTTAACTCCTTTCAACCCATGGAAGCATGAAAAAGTAGGCATTAAACTGATAATGATCATGACCATAATCATGGTTCTTTCTTTTTACCTGGTTGAGACTGAGTACTTATCTCTGACTCCTGCTTTAGTACCTTATTGCCTAGTGATATTTCCAGGTCTATGATTTAGTTTCACAAATGTTACAATGTGTATTTATGTTACCCATGGTGATACAAGTCTACTTTTCTATGTTTGTGTACATGCTTAAGTGTCAGTGCATGTGTGTGTGCACATATGTGTGTATATATGTCTGTGTGTGTTTGTACACATATATATGTGTATGTATACATGTGTGCTGAGGAGAACGTAAGAAGAGTAGTGGGATTACAAGTAGACTAACAGAGAAGATAAACTTAACATACAGAAGGTGCCATGGTAGTAATTTATAAGAGCAATTGCAAATAGATTCTGTGCAGTGCCCAGGCAGCTCTCTAGCAGTAATTGGTAAATTACCTAGTGGATGTAAATTAGCTGTAATTCATCAGGAATCACTGCTGAGATGATTAAAATATTTAGTTGAATGGGATATGGACTGGTCACTCAGATAGTACAGGAGAGTGTCATATCCAGTGACATGTGTAGTGATATCATTGTCAACTACTACTAGGGTAAAGATGATGCATTATGAAAGGGAATTACAGAGGTATTAAACTGATGGGCCAGGTTATAAAAATTACAGAAAGAGTTATGACACAATTAAGAAGTTAAACATAAACACCTTACAGTTTGATTTTTGTGCCAAGAAATACTACCGATGCCTTCTTCCTAGTAAGAGAGATGCAGGAGAAGTATCTAGTCATCTATAAAACCATACCTTGTTTTGTTGACCTTAAGAAAACCTTTGACAGAGTGACTTTCTCTGTGGTCTGGTGATCACTGGAGAAGTTTGTGGTAGATGAAAGGCTTGTGAGAGCTGTACAAGCTACTAGAATGGTATAGTATGAAAGATGAAAGTTAGTGATAAGTGTAGTGACGAATTCAATGTGAAGGTAGATACATCAGGGCTGTCCTTTGCCACCTTCTATTTATTAAAGTCCTCCAAACCATAAAAAGAGTTTAAGACTGGTTGCCCAGGGGAAATTCTCTATGTTGATGACCTAGCTGAATTTAGAAATTAGAAAAGATCTTCCAGACATGGAAACAAAACCTGAAGTCAAGAGGCTTCAAACTGAATTTAGCAAAGACTAAAGTATTGATATGTAAGAAAGGAGGCAGGACCTTGCTACCATTGGAGAATGGCCATACTCAGTATGTGGAAAAGGAATAAGTAGGAATTCAGTATGATGTACCC
Source organism: Octopus bimaculoides (assembly GCF_046866305.1). Classification (NCBI taxonomy): domain Eukaryota; kingdom Metazoa; phylum Mollusca; class Cephalopoda; order Octopoda; family Octopodidae; genus Octopus; species Octopus bimaculoides. The sequence continues at coordinate 179,054,918 of NC_142928.1, read as the reverse complement.
AGTATAAACTATGGACACACAAAAAATGTAGTGGGATTGTAGGTAGGCTACCAGAAAATATAAACTTTGCATGTAGCAGGTGCACGTGGTAGTACTTCATAGAAACAATTGCCAAGCAGCTCTTTAGCAGTAATTGATAGCTTCTAGTAACTAGTAATTAGTAGAGGAAACGAGAGTTTATATGGCTGAAAACTGGGTGAAAATAAGTTCAGAGACCTATTGAGTCTGCTGGCAACGAAAGATTTCTCCTTCAAAGAGAAGGGCCAATTTTATGATGCTTGTGTATGAAGTGTGATGTTGCATATGAGTGAGACATGTACCTTGAATACAAAGGATACACAAAGGCTAGAAAGAAATGAGGCAAGCATGCTCGGCAGCGCAAAAAGTTGTTTTGCACAAGCATTTCTATAGCCAATTAGACGGATGAAATTTACATACGCTTAATAATGTTACGCAAAACGGCCTTCAGACTTTCCCTATTAATTTCATCGTCTTTTGAATTATGAACATATTTACACCATAAGGGTTTTTTCATTGCAAGGCTTTCTTTTTTAGTTGATTTTCACCTAGCAAGACTTATTGTAGATGGCGTAATAAGTCACACCTGGACAATGTCGGGTTATACTGCTAGTCCACTATAAAACTGGAAGCAGAGCAGATGCTAAGAAACACAGACCTCTCTCCCTCTCTAACCTCTCACATCAGCAAAATCATGGAATAAATTGTTAGAGGCAAGCTGGTCACATTTCTAGAAGACTGTGACTTGGTCCTAGAAGAAAATGATTATGCAGCATGACTCCTGTTCAGAAAAGAGCTACTATAGTATTATGGCTGAGTATTGAAACAGCAGTTCAGCCATTCAAACATAGATGTCATTTATCTCAACTTTGCAAATGCCTTCAGTAAAGTTAATAAGGAAATATGTTATAAGCCACATAATCTCAACATAGTTAGGAAACTAAGGGACTGACAGCATGACTTTTTGGAAGGTAGAAGCCAAGCTGTTGCAGTCAACTGCATTCTTTCAGAGAAGACATTAATTCTTAAGTTGGATCTCTTAGAGATTGCTGCTTGTTATGACTCTCTTGGATATGGCTTCAGTCATACAACCACTCTTATTAGCTACACTAACAATAGAAAAGTATCACAAGCAATCAAGAACTCTGATAATATCTTAAACCTACAGTGAGATCAATGCAGTAGTCAATAGAGATGAAGAAAACATGTAGTTCATTGGTGGAAAATTACAAGCACTGTACTGTCAGCTCTCAAATTCATTACAATCATAATACACAGGATAAGGAGAAATTGTGTTCCCAAAGTCACAATCAGTGCATGACCTGGAAAACTATGAATAATGACACATTATTCCAAATCCCTATTACTAAGATGACTACTATGTTTAGGCAACTGGAAGGATGGATTCTGAGCTCATTGAGAACAAGAGAATACAGGATAAGAAATTGTGTTCCCAAAGTCATCGTTAAACAATGATGATGATGAATTATAGTGACTACATTAATGACAGAACTAGGAGTAATATGATGCTGCTACACAGAAGATTGCCTAAGTGCACCAGATAGAAGCTGAGATAAGCGAGATTCTACTCTCTAGAGCAAAGACATGAACATTGAACAGTAATATAGATATGAAAGATCCTGGAAGGTCTAGCACCAAACTTTGGGATTAAAAGCTTTTCCATCCTTGAATTAGACACCATTGCAGAATACCAAAGGTCCTATCTTCCCCATCTAAAGTCAGGATCCAGTACTAAAACTCCCAGGGCTCAAAGGACCACAACTCTTCAATGCTTTACCAAAAAACTTTTAAGAAATTGACATGGAGCAGAAGTTGGGTATTTTCAGAGATATCTAGATAATCATCTGAGATCCTAAACTGATCTACATCATAGCAAGAAACACAAATAAGGATAACCAAAATAATTTAAAAAAAGACAAATTGAAAGCTGTTGAAATGAAAGAGGCATTAATGGCAGTGTTTCAGTATGGCTGAAAGAGGTACAAGTGTAAAAGAAAACAAGAAAACGTATATATATATATATATATATATATATATATAACCAGTCTGCTTTATAAGTACATGATTTTTAGATCAGCCTCACTGCAAAGAACCTCAGCCAATTGCCTTCTACTACTAGCCCCGAGTTTTTGTGTGAATTTGGTGGATTAAGGCTCTGCAGAAGCCTGTTTTCTGTCTGTCTGTCTGTCTCATACATTTATATGTATGTACACACACACATACATACCATTACACATACATGACTTTGTGGTTATGAAGTTTGCATGGGCAAGTCTCTCCAGCTATGGCCTGGGCTGACCAAAGCCTTATGAATGAACTGGTTGATAGAAGCTGAAAGAAGTCTGTTATATATGTGTGTGTGTGGTTCGTATTTCCTTGTTTTGATATTGCACATTAGTTGTAAACAAGCATCACTGTCATATAAGTGGTTATGTTTGTTTGCAATCTTCTATAAAAACATTCTAATCATTGTACTAATTATGTGCAAAGGACTAGGGGAATATTATTTTTCTTGGAAAAAAGGTGAGGGTTGGTGACAGGATGAGCATTCAGCTATAGAAAATTTGCCTTAACTAAGTTTGCTTGACCCATGCAAACATGGAAAAGTAAATGTTAAAGCAATGATGATCATGATAATATTTATATATGTATGTGTGCATACCCCCCCCCCCATCAAGTTGAGTTAAATTTCTTTTGGATTTTCATTGATGATTTATAGCAACTTGTATTTCCATGTTATATCATTAATTTAATACAACTTGTTCAATCATTGCTGAATTATTTATCTTCTATTTTCATATCTAACAAATAAACATTAATTGTTTATTCTTTATTTATAGTTTTGATAATGAATGCTAAATAAATTACAATTAGAGCCATTTTACACTGCCTGTGGAAAAAGGACTCAGTGCAAGGACAATGGCAAAAGAAATTAATGATGTGGAAGGCCCTGAAACCGTCAACAAATGTGTGACACAAAACTTGTTCAGACGTTTCAAGGAAGGTGAGTGACACCAACCTTGAAGACAAACCATGGTCAGGGAGACCTCTGTTGTGGAAGATGAGGCCTTGCTTGAAATGGTTGAACATCATCCAAGCACAAGCACGCATACATTGTCGGCAGAACTTGGTCCGTCACATAGCACCATCAATCAACACCTCCATAATCTTGGCTTTGAGAACAGACACCATTGAGCCTGGTCATAGGTTACTATGACCAGGCTCAATGGTGTGTAAACATTTGGAAACAGTTGCTCGCAAATCTTTGAGATGTATCAAATTGTACCAAGAGATGAAAAATGCATCTATTTTCATGATCTTAACAAGAGAAATCAATGGCTTTGTTTGGCCAGGCTTCAGAATTTGTTGTCAAACAAGGGCTGTTTGAAAAGAAGGTCATGTGTGTTTGGTGAAATTTTGAGAATGGTATTGCACTTTCAACTTGTTCCAGATGGCCATGCTATGAACGCTAACTTTTATGCTCAACAACTGCAGCAAGTATATGACACTTTGAAAGCTCGCTACCCTGCATTGATCAATTGAAGATTTGCACTCCTACAGCATGACAGTGCCCCAGTACAGACTGTTAATGTGACCAAGTGCAAACTTGAAGAAGTTGAGTAGCTGAAAGTGCTGCCTTACCCTGTCTACAGTCCAGACCTTGCACCACCAAATTACTGCCTTTTACAAGCCATGGCTCACTTCTTGCATGGACAGAGGTTCAACAGTGTGGATGAGGTTAAAAACAGGTGCAAAGGTTTTGAGTACCAGTCAACTGACATATGTATGTAATTGTTAATGCACAATGATGACAACTGACTGTTGTGTGGAAGTAGAACACACCTATTGGATTGTGCAACAATATAAATGGACATACACAGAGTCATTTGAGCAGTGTAAAGCCGAGAGTTGTGTATTGTTGAGGGTTATTACCAGTATCTTGAGTAAAACAATTTGCAAGGACATTATTATTATCCTGTTATATCGTACGTTGAACGTGCGGTACAACACTGACAATAGAATATGATGGGATATATTTTGATGAATAAACACTTTTATATGTAATTTGCATAATCTATTAATTAAAGCTTGAAATACAAAAAAAACTTTTTACTCAACCTGGTATACATACACACATATGTACACATAATGGCATAGGCATGACTGTGACATAAAGAAGTTCTTGTGGTTTAGGATTTTGGTCACATTGGTCACTGTCAGTACTTGCTAGTATCATCTACTATAGCCATTAGCCAACCAATAACAGAATGTAGAGAATGAAATTGAAAGACAGAAATTTAAAAAAGCAATACATTGTTGAAAGTGTACATAAGTGCTATCTCTGGATGGATAGCACAGTTAAGTAGGATTTCAATGATGTATCTTCTTTAGTATGATACACAAACTGCTATTTTAAACTAATGCTGCTTCTGTCACACAACAAATACACACACACGCACATTGTCACCATTTTATATTTTTAATGTTGTGCATGCACATTGTTTTTGATTTTGTTGACTACACAGTATAGTAGGGTCATTTGGGCACTGTCTGTGAGAAAAACAGCACTATGATGCAATTCACTTTGCCAGAAATTTAGAAACAACATGCTGTACTGCTTAGCATTTGTGCCAGAAGCTCCAATATGAACATTTCAGAGTGTTTGGGTGTCAATCCGAGGACAGTGCATGTACCAAGAGTGATAAATATCAAACATCCAGTCAGCATCATGGTGTTTGGAGTGACCACTAGTGATGGCGACGTTATGCCTCCATTCATCTCCCCACACAGCCTCAGTTTCAATACAGAGGCCTACATCAAATGTCTGGAGGAGGTAGTGCTGCCCTGGGTCAAGAGGGTGGCTGCTGGAAGACTCTATGCCTGGTAACAGGACTCTTCACCTTGCCACACAAGCAGGAGAACCCAGTCATGGTTGTCAGACGATTTCCGCAACCACTTCACCCCTAGTATCTGGCCACCTAACTTCCCAGACTGCAACCCCCTTGATTATTATGTATGGGGCACAGTTGAGCAAGAGACCAACAAAATTCCTTGTAACACTAAAGATGAACTGAAGGCAAGGATTATGGCAGCATTCACCAACTTAAACAAGGAGACCATCCAGAAGAGTTGCAGGAGATTCCAAAGTCGTTTGGAGACCGTGGTTGAAGCCAATGGCGATTTTATTGAATAAATTTACACTTTAATATTTCAAGATAGTTTTATGTAATTTTGGTAGTAAATATATCTGTTAAAATGAGATGTCAGTGTTATTTTCATTTTTGCATGATTGAGACAACAATATATTCACCGCACCCTGTATCATCATCATCGTTTAACGTCCGCTTTCCATGCTAGCATGGGTTGGACGATTTGACTGAGGACTGGTGAAACCGGTTGGCAACACCAGGCTCCAGTCTGATTTGGCAGAGTTTCTACAGCTGGATGCCCTTCCTAACGCCAACCACTCAGAGAGTGTAGTGGGTGCTTTTACGTGTCACCCGCACGAAAACGGCCACGCTCGAAATGGTGTCTTTTATGTGCCACCCGCACAAGCCAGTCCAGGGGCACTGGCAACGATCTCGCTCGAAAATCCTACAGGAGCCAGTCAGGCGGTACTGGCAACGGCCACGCTCAAAATGGTGCATCTCATGTGCCACCCGCACAAGAACCAGTCCAGGGGCACTGGCAACGATCTTACTTGGCTTGCCGGGTCTTCTCACGCACAGCACATTTCCAAAGGTCTCGGTCCGTAGTCATCGCCTCGGTGAGGCCCAATGTACGAAGGTCTTGCCTCACCACCTCAGCCCAGGTCTTCCTGGGCCTACCTCTTCCACGGGTTCCCTCAACTGTTAGGGTGTGGCACTTTTTCACGCAGCTATCCTTCTCCATTCTCACCACATGTCCATACCAGCGCAATCGTCTCTCTTGCACGCCACAACTGATGCTTCTAATGTTCAGCTTTTCTCTCAAGATACTTACACTCTGACGGGTATTCACATTGACATTACACATCCAACGGAGCATACTGGCTTCATTCCTTGCGAGCTTACGTATGTCCTCAGCAGTTACAGCCCATGTTTCACTGCCATGTAGCATGGTCGTTCGTACGCATGCGTCATACAGTCTGCTGGTTGTTCGTACGCATGCGTCATACAGTCTGCTGGTTGTTCGTACGCATGCGTCATACAGTCTGCTGGTTGTTCGTACGCATGCGTCATACAGTCTACTCTGTATGTATATATATATATATATATATATATATATATATCATGATAACCATTTGAAGTCCATTTTCCATGTTGGCATTGATTGGATGGTTTGACAAACTGGCAAACCAGAAGACTGCACCAAGCTTCACTATCTGCTTTGGCATGGTTTTTGCAGCTGGATACCCTTCTTAGCACCAACCACTTTACAAAATGTACTGGGTGTTTTTTACATGGCACCAGCAAAATCATCAAGTAACTCACAAGACAAGACCCCTAAACTGACTGGGGAATAGTATTGAGGGCAGTAGCTTTGGAGCAGGTGAAGAGAAGTTAAAGTATGATAGACAGACAGAAACAAAAGTTTTGCTTTATAGGAGATACATGTCTACTCCAGATGGGAAAAAGAGAGGGGAGGAGAAAGAAAGATGATGATGATGATGAAGATGGGATATACCCTCAGGTTACAAGCAGGTGAATATAAGTGAAGTGGTACAGAGACAGTGTGGGCTGGTAGGTAAGTTTGTGAGAGTGTGAAAGGACAGTGAGAGATAGAAGGGAGGGGAACTGATGTGGGTGATGAACCCAGGTGTAAGGAGTGGGGGTGTTAGGAAGATGAGTTGTGAGAGAGAGATCCATTAGGAACAGGTAGTGTACTGGAGCAGAGACATAAACAACATGCCTTTAGGGCTACAATATAACTTAGATGAGGTCTTCACAAGCATGTTGATCTTTTGTCATACTTTCTGCTAGGCTCAACAATTTGGAAGCCATTCTTCACAACTGCGTGTGTGTGGAGAGAAGAGAGATTGAGAGAAATATGTATGTGTGTTTGTAGCAGTGAGTTTGTACTTCTCTTAGTCTTCATGTGTTTGCAGGTTGTAAACTAAAGGCTCATTCAAATGAAAGGGCATCCAGCCATAGAAAGCACTGCCCCAGCCTAGTCTTATCTGACTCATGCAAATGTGGAAATATTGATGTTAAAATGATAACAGTGGTGTTTACATGTATGTGTAGTATGTGCAGCTTTCCTTTTTGCAAGTGTATGTGCATACATTTTGGGATGTTTAACATATTCTAAGTATATATATGCTGCTGCCTCTTTTCATTTTATGTTTGTGTGTGAGTGTCTTAGGGAGAGAGAGCAAGAAAAATAAAGAGAGATAAAATTGTAATAGATTTTTCTTTTGTTTTCTATGGCTATGCCTCTTTTGGGTGCAGTCATATTTTTCAGTGCATGCTTCCATTGTTGTTAGTAAATTAGCTATAGATGTCTTTGCTTAAGCATATCTGTCAGAAAATCATCCTATTGACTATTTCTCTTTCATTTAACATTAACATTAACATTCGTTTATTTGTTTATTTCTTTATGTATTGCTAGTTTAAATATACATTATTGCAATTGAGTAGCAGCCTTGCTTATATAATCCTGAGATTAGACTTTCATTGCGGCATTGACAACTCAGTTATACACAGTTAAATAAAAGTGAGTTTTCTTATGGCTTTTTTTGGAAGACCTAGGATTGATTTTATTGCATAACACCATATGTAATGTTGATTTTACTCAATGATTAGATAAGAGATCCAGTTATATGATATTAACAACATATAATTTTTAACTATTAACAATATGAAATTTATTCTGTTATTTTACCTTGAATTTTTGTTCAGACTTTTCTGATAAGTCATAATGGATTCATATAAAAATTTATTACTATTTGTGTTGTTTTATTGGGTGAATCACCTCTTCATTTTGCGTGCTTTACTTACACCAAGGCCAACATGAATAAATCAAAATATTACTTCCTTCGTTGTTCAGCTTTATTTTATAATGTTACTTCTGTAGCATTTAAATGGATTTCAGAGATTTTGATAATTCATCTGAATGCATAACTCAGCTCTTAAATTCCTTATGAAGCCAAATGGAAAATTAATTAATATTTTCAAAGATAACCAATGATTTAGTAATAGAAATATAAGTATATATGTTAATATATCTAATGCTATGCTGTTTCTATTAATTTATGTCTTATCTTTCTGTTAATCACAGTCTCACAAACTGTCTACACATGCTTGTATACAAATGTGCACATACACATGTGCCCTTCCCCTCTCTCTCTCTCTCTCTCTCTCTCTCTCTCTCTTCATTTGCTCAGTTTATCAGTTAAAGAAGTACAGCTAAACATAGGTCTTTTCCATTATAGCTTGAGAGAAAAAAGTTATTTCCTTTCTATTAAACTTTTGAAACTTTGCTTAAATTTATATCACTGGAAATGGTACTTTGTATATGAGTGTGTGTTGTATGCATGAGCATATTTTGTCTTATTTTGTAAATGATTACACGTGTATAACATGCACATAAAAAATATTGTGCACACAACACCTGCATGCTTATGCACATGTATGTGTGCATGTTTAATAAGATATTCAGAGGAAGAGAAGCAATGCTTATAGCCTTTGTATGATGGTTAGTTTAAACTTTTATATATCTATATCTGTAGGGGAAATATGTGCAGGAGAGATTAAGAGAATTCTGGGGAAGAAGGACTGCTTGAAGTTATTGTGTGATGTCTGGGAGCTGAGTCACAGTAAGGATGATGGATAGAGGAGAGATAAATTGCCTGGGTGGAGAGATTAGGCATCTAGGCTATTATGTTGAGTGAAGAAGTAGAGAAAGCTTCATGTCTAGGAGTTAGTTATTGAAGTGTGTTAGGATTGAATCTTTGCCAATCAATCAAATGTTATTCTTTTAGATGCGATCCAAGATGTATATGTAGCAGTAGCATTGTCCCATTTATGCAAGCAGTAGTCTGGTGTGTATCTCATTTGACCTTTACTGCTAACAACTGCTCAGTTACTTTGAGGATTTAAAAAACAATCTTTGTCTTTGTAATGCAGTTTGAGCACAGTTAATAAATGTGGGATCACCATAAGATATCATCAGAGATTGAGGGGTTAAGCATTGTAGTGACTTTGAAGATTTTAGCTGAGCTGTTCATGAGCTGGAGGTGAATTATCATCATCACCATCATCATTTAGCATTTGTTTTCCATGCTAGCATAGGTTGGATGGTTTGACAGGATCTGGTAAGCTACAAGGCTGCAATGAGCTCCAATGTCAGCTTTGATGTGTTTTCTTTGGCTGGATACCCTTCCTAATGCCAATCACTTTGCAGTGTGTGCTTGGTGCTTTTCTTGTACCAATAGCACTAGAGGGTTTGCCAATTAACTTGCAAGAAGTACAGGTTTATTTTCTTGAAGCATGTAATGATTATGTCTGTGTTTGTGAAAGAGATGAGTTACTAATCTCCCATTCAGCAGTATTGACAAGGTCTCTGTTCATGCTCAGTATGTAACTGTTGCAAAGTGTTTCTATCATATATTCATGAAACCTATGTGAAGAAAGTTAAGGAGCAAAAATAGTATCATCTGATAGGAGTGTATATTGTTAGAAATGACATCAAGCATTTCATTAATGTAGAGAAAGAATAGTTAGTAATAATGGACATAGTTGGTACAAGATAAGATTGAGTGGTAATGGTGCAGAAACTACCCACTCAAGAATCTTACAAATTAAGAAATAAGAAGTAGGCTGCGATCATAGTCCCCCGGCAACTTAACTAGATGTTTTACATGCTAGACATAGTCAACAGCTTTGGTGATGTTACATGTAACTACTATTTTCACTAAAGTTCTGAAGGTTGAGGGATGAAAAATGAGTGACATAGGAAAACAAATCTTTGTTGATCTGGCTCTACAAAATCCATATTGTGGTTGTTAAATAAGGGTGGGAAGTTCAAGGAAATGAACTAGCTGATTGTTAGCATCTATTTCCATCATCTTTGGAATTTTGAAAGTGAGGGTAGTAGTTTGGTAGCTCACAAAGTCAGAGAGGTTGCTGTTAGAAGGATTGAGAAGCAGTTAATAAATGTAGAGGCTTTTTTTCAGGAGTACTGATAGTAGAACCATCTTAGTTGCAAAAGGGTCGATAGGATAATTCCACAAGTCTAGTAAAGAACTTTGTTGCAAGGGATCTAAAGGTTCTACTGCAATTTGAATGATAGAAAAGCTTGCAGGTAGTGTGAATCACAATACATGCATTGTAGGTTATTGTGTGATGTCTGGGGGGTGAGTCACAGTAAGGATGATGGATAGAGGAGAGATAAATTGCCTGGGTGGAGAGACAGGTATAAGATGTTACTTACAAAAAGTAGATATTTGGAAATGATAATAACAGAAGCAAAGCCAATAGGTCAGGTGTTAGAGTTTGTAAAACATTTATCAGTCAGTTGGATAGCCCTCTGAAACTGGTCTTGGATGCTAATGACCACACTCCACAGTAATGCTCTAGATTTGGGTATATATACTCAATAAATTTATATTTTGTAAAGAGACTGAAATTGAAAATGAAGCTTTATCTTTTTGAAGTCATCTGGGGAATATAGTTTTTCAGGGTATTTGAAAGAGATGTTTAACTAGTAATATTGAAAAGTTCTTCATTTGGAAGATGTTAGTGAAAGCATCTACAATAAAGGATTGCATAGTTTGTGTTTATGCGATACTAAAATTCCTTTTATCCTTTGATCATTATTGATGCCAAAAGGGATCCTATTAATAAAAGGCTTATATCAAACAAAATTTGAAGAGAAAATGCTAGATGTTGAATGTTATGCTGTTAGTGGATGAGAAAAAAGAATTAGAGGTAACTGAAAAATACAAGAGATGACAGTTCTCTGAGGGCAATCAGAATTGAACTGTTGGAACATATTGTTGTTTTAGTGGTAAAATATCCCCACCTCACCCATCATCCATTTTGAAAACAATTTTACTTGACTTAGAAAATGGAATTCTGATGAGGTTTTCCTACTTCTATTTCCATATCTTCAAATGTTCTTTTATACATGCTTTTCCTTCCAGTGGAATATTTCTTATGCTACACTTTTATACATACATTTTCATCTATTTTTACTTCAACTCCTTCTTTGGCTTTCTATAGTCTAATGTCTTATTTTATATACACTACATTTTAATGTTTTCATCCAGCCATCTTTTTATGCATACTACATTTTAATAACTTTATTCAGTTACCTTTTTATAGACACTCTATATTCTTACAGTTTTACTTCAACCTCTTTCTGTTAACTTTTGATATTTTCTTTCAATCTCCATTTACAATAAATAAATAAATGGAAATATTTTAGCTTGTTTTTTTTTCAGACATTGATCTGTCTGTTCTTTGATGATGTTATCATTGAGAAAGCTTTGGAGAGTTCAATAGAAGGAAGGAGAGGAAGTTAGAGAGGTACAAGTGACTGGCTGTGTTCTATTGAGAAAATTGTAATGGATGGAGTAATATCAATATTGATGCCATTTTCAAGACCTTGTCTTTTTCATCATACTGGTTAAACTCTTAGTGCTAGTACACAATCATTAACACTTAAATATAACTCAGATGTAATATATAAATACAGAGAGAAAAATAGAAGGAAAGAAAGAGTGATAAATTTATAAGCATATGATGCCTGCAATGCAGCATAGAATCAATACTAGAATCATGAAAGAGTTTCAGAAGAAAGCACTCAATGGAAAGAGGATTTAATGAAGGATAGAAAAATAAGTTTATCAATCCTTGCTAAAAAATATCATACAACTGATGAAAGGTATCTTACACTCAACAAAAAGTTAACTATTTTAGCAATTATTGCTCAAGTGATTTGACGTATTGAATGGGTAGTTACCAACCCTGTCCTGTTGATATTGCTATTGAGTTACTCTAATATATGATGATGATTCATGAACTCAATATGCCAGAAACAGCCCACTTGTCCATTCAAAATATATCTAATCCATAAATCAACACCAGAAGGATATAAAACTCTATTGATGCTGACAAATTTTCTCTAAGCAGAATTTTAGAGTAATAGAGCGAAACATCCCATCTTTAAATCTGACATGTTCAACCGTAACACTTGGTTAGTTTGGCTATTCTTGCTGGATAAGCTAACCTAAGTATTATGATTTAAATATATGATAGCAAATCAAAATTGTTGGAATTGTTTGACAAGAGAAATCTAGCTGTTTTAAATGCATTTAGTTATTGATTGTGAAACAATTTTATTGATATTGTTGGCGTTATTTAACTTACATTATTCACACAGGTACCTAAATTACTATCTTAGATGATGATTCTCTCATTGATGAATTTCGAGTTGAAGGGAATACATTAAACAATGACCTCATATTTCTTCACTTGCGTAGTGAAACCCTAGCAAAGATTTGAACCACAGCTGTCAGTTTTTCCTAATCAAGAATCACAAATTAATGCATCTCAATAAAAGGAAAAGTGTTCCCCTAAAAGGTATTAATGCATACATGAATATGGCTCAACCAATCAATACTGGCTGACTTATTGGTGATGTAGTAAACTTCAAAGTAGCTCAGTGAATTTTCCCACCAACCAGTTTGGCTGAAGATTCTAGAAGCTGACTTACAGCTATAAAATCTGACAAATTCAATCTCATTTCAGAGAGCTACTAATCTGCCTAGAGGAATCTCTATTATTTGTTACAGCAAGTTGATCAGTCTCTCTCTCCCACTCTTTCATTTTTCTTATGTAACATGCCTATGCTGTACTCGACAAAAGGTACCAACCTTAAGTTGTAGCGTTGAGTAAAGCACTTTAATTATATGCAGTGACTTAAATTACCTGCACTACTTTATAACATTACCCAGCAAGTTATATATACTGAAGATCCCTAACTGTTACATTCATTGAATGTTGCTCCATTAATTTGTTGGATGTACATTTGTAAATATATTGATGCTGGTAAATGAAATATTTGAAAACTCAAATTTTAGTATAATCATTGTCTACATGTGCAATTTACCTTACATTGTGAACAACCAGTGAATAATATATGATTAACCATCGCACTAAACCAGTTTAGTCAGCTGAATTTTCTATCAAAGCCACTTCAATTTGATTAGCTGAAGACAATTTTAATACATTTACATTTTTCTGTTGAAATAGTCTTCCTCAAGATGAAGAAGACTCAATAAGAAAATCTCTTTTATAAAAAAACATCAAATATTTGAACGAAGAGTGACAACTTTGTTTTTACATTGTATGTCTGGAAAGTAACCTTAGGTACTAAAGTAAGAAGGCCAAAAGTTCTTTTGATCATTGTGAAAGGATCTGAAGAGCACTCATCCAGATTAAACTCACTTTTATTCAAGGCACTATTTTAAAGGATTTTGTCTATGGAAAAGAGAATTTAGTTTTATCTGAAGATCTGATGAAGTAAAATCAATTTGCAACTTCAAACCAAATTTCATCTTATGCAAGACAATCTTCAGAAAAGAAGATGCTTTCATCCATCACAAGACTTGTTGGTGTTCTCACTTCCTAATTTGCTGTTGAGTTTTCTTGTTGCTGGCCAACCTCTTTATTATTATTATTATTATTATTATTATTATTATTATTATTATTATTATTATTATTAAGGCAGCGAGCTGACAGAATTGTTAACACGCCAGGCAAGTTGCTTGGCAGCATTTCACTTGTCTTCACGTTCTGGGTTCAAATTCTGCTGAAGTCATCTTTGCCTTTCATTCTTCCAGGAGTCAATAAAATAAGTACCAGCTGAGTACTGGGGTCAATGTAATCAACTTACCCACTCCCCAAACTTGCTGGTCTTGTACTAAAATTTGATACCATTATTATTATTATTATTATTATTATTATTATTATTATTATTATTAAGGCGGTGAGCTGGCAGAATTGTTAGAATGCTGGTCAAAAATACTTAGTGGCATTTTGTTCATCTTCGTGTTTTGAGTTCAAATTCCTTCAAGGTTGATGTTACCTTTCATCCCTTTGGGGTTGATAAAATAAATATCAGTTGAATACTGAGGTTGATGTAATCAACTTACCCCTTCCCTAAAATTGCTGGCCCTGTGCCAAAATTTGAAACTATTATTCTTGCTGGGTGTCTTCTTGGCAAAGAAACTCGATGCATACATTGATAGGCCATTAAAATAAAAACACCAGATTGTCCATTTACAAAATCAAATAAAGTTATGTAGAAAAAAATCATTTGCATGGGTGGTAATCATTCTCACAATGACAATAGTCTTCTCAGTATGTGTGATGTACCAGTTAAAACAATCTTTTGCACTCCTTGCAAGGACATTGAGCCTAGGCTCATTCTCAAATGATATTTTGATGCTGCACTTAGCTCAGATTTCAGAACTGCTAGAGTTCTCCCATAACCTTCCTTCCTGATCTTTCATTAATTCTAGATGTTTATAGGTTTGTTCCTGCTCAAGTTCTTTTATAACTGAGTTAACATCTAACATGACTGAATTTGGGGTTTTCAGTTTCCTTTTTTGGAAAGTGGCCTTGGCATACTTATCAAGACCAAACTTCATTCTGATGTTGTCACTGAATGCTTTCACAGTATGTAATATGCCTTCATGCTCATCATTGTCTATGCCATAGATTTTTTAAGTCATCCATATAAAACAGATGGCTTATTTTCTTATTGTCAATTTTATACCCATACTCTGTTCTGTTAAGTTCACTTGTAAGAGGTATTAGAGTTATGCCAAAAATTAGAGGTGAAAGTGAGTTACTTTGGTAAATGACACAGTTGATGCTAATATTGTTTGAAGCTAGTACTCCATTAGAATGATATAATTGGAGATTTGTGTTCCAAAATGACATATTATACTTCAAAAAGTTTGAAATTATTATTATTTCACTTCTCAGAGCTCTAATTTTACTTGTTCATGTTAATTCTGTAAGAGCAGACAGCAACCTGTTGTCAAAGGTCTCACGGGGTCTCTTTCCACAATGCTTAACACCTAAGTGCTAATCTCAAAAATCCTCATTGTCAGTTTTTTGAAAATGTTCTACCCTCATGTCAATTCCAGTTTCTCTAACACATTTCTCAAACCTGGTTGTTAGTGATCCCAGTGCCCTATTATTATTATTATTATTATTATTATTATTATTATTATTATTATTGTTATTATTATTATGGTAGTGAGCTGGTAGAATTGTTAGCATGCCAGACAAACTGCTTAATGGTAAAGACAAAATACCTTTAAGTATTTACGTTCTGAGTTCAAATTCTCAGAGGTCGACTTTGCCTTTCATTCTTTTGGGTTGATGTATTATATACCAGCCAACCTCTGGGGTTGATATAATCAACTAGCCTTATCCCCTAAAATTTCAGGCATTGTGCCTATTATAGAAAGAATTATCATTATTATTGCCTTTTTCTATGACAAAACATGTTTGATAATGCTCTCATTTCCAGATTACTCTTTTTTTTTTTTTAATATTGGATAACTTTTTCTGTGTTAATTCTTTGAACTAATTCAAAAAAAGGTGACGATTTTTTTCTTTTTTTGCACAGTTTTAGAGAAAAAAAATTTTTTTTACTTATTAGTAGACATTCAACACACAATGTTAATATACAAATATTCCCTCAAATAAAAACACTGACAGCTGCACAAAATGAAAAATAAGACAAATAAAAATGGATGTAGATGTTAAAACAGAGCACAAACATTTTGAAACAAAAAATAATGATGTTTATGAGGTTTTTTTGTTCCCATTTGGAACAGTTTTGATGATTTGCTTAGCAGTTACAACTTTCAGCTTTGCAAATGATATAAATAGATATAAATAAGGTCCCATCAGAAAGACAAGTATGATGACAGTGTGTCATGAGGGACTTTTTCGTTACTTGAGGAATTTATCTGAGAGCAGTCAGGAGAAACTTGATATACTTTTACAAAGACAGAGGAAGCATTTATATGCTCTCTAAGAATGAATTGAAAGAGGTTTTGGGATAGCATCTTGTACATCAATCAAGGTAAGATGTATTGTAATGTCTATTGATTTTCAAAATCAGGAGTGAGACAAAATAGCAGTGAATATAGTAAAATACATATCAGCCCATAGGGTTATATCACAGTATATGGCGCCATTAGTACAAGGAAGAATTCGTTATTTGTAGTGACATTGATTCTGGTTCACTGTGATCTTTGTAGCACAATATGAGAAGTGGGAAAGTACAGAGATAATGAGGAATGATATGGAATCTAAATTATTATCAAGTTTAAGAATTTTATAGGGAGGATATTGTTTGACAGCAGGGTAGATACTGTAGTGTATTCACTAAGTGACCTATTCCAGATACAGTGCATAATGTGACAAATGGGTTCTCAGTCTAAGATATGAGACCGGTATTCTGCTGTCAGGTGAACTTTCTAGAGAGTTAGTAGTTTTGGGAATGTTCTTTTGAAATTATCATGTTTATATTTTGGTTTTGTTGACTGAGACAGTGTTGTTAATTGAATAGGAAGATGCTTTTGAGGATTCTGTTTATTAAGAGTGTTCACGAACAGCATGAGTGTTGATTAATTATGAATGTAAAAGTAAGGAGAATTTTAAACTACTGTCAAATATTTAGGGTCTATGTTTCTAGAGTTTACTGCAATTAGGCCACGTTGATAAGAAAGAAAATGGAAGAAATTAATCAAGTCCTGAAGTACATTCAAGTTGAAAGAATTTGTTACTGCAAGCTATTTGCAATGAAAACATTGATGAGAAAATTAAGATCATTGTGTAAAACAAACTACTTTGTTGAATGATAAATATTTAAGCTGAAAGTGAGTTCATAAAAGTAAAGATAATGTTGGGTTGAGTTAGTCATGTTCTAGAAGTTGAAAAGCTAGGCAAATTAAATAAGAGTGAGCATTAGATATAAGCTGAACTCTGGATTTTGACTTACTGGAACTGTGTTAGTGGCTAAAGAAGGTTTGCTTTGCTTTTTATAAAAGGTGAAAATGTATGGATTTTTGTGTGTGTGTGTGTGTGTGTGTGTGTGCTCATGCACATGCATGTACACTGTTTTTGAGAGTTGAATACTGTATTCGCATTAATACGCTCATGTGAATTTCCACTGCTATTTTTTTTATTATAGAATGCCAGTAAAAATACATATTGTCTATGAATATGCACCAACTAAAAAAAAAGTCAGTGTGTGTATATAAGATATGATATATTTGATAAAAATGGCATAATTAAAAATGAAACCAGCAATAGTTAGGAATGCAAAGAATAATTTATTTCTTCCTTTACTGAAATAAATAAATGCCTCAAATAATAAATAAATACTTCAAAATAAGCAAAACACAATCCACCCTGTAACTTTTATCTTTTTATTTGTCTTAAATTTTCAAATTTCTTAGTTTGGAATATTGGATATTTCATATATGTCATTATATCTTGTATATATATTTGGTTGTTTTGATCTTGTTTAACTCTCATTGTTAGCTAGATGTATATTTTCTTTTGTTAATTTCTCTTCTAAAAACTTTTGAATAAATAATCCTATTTTTGTTTACTTTTCTAAATAATAGATACTTCATTTTCAACAGTACTAGTTTAATAAGTTAACCATGTGCTATTAATAACAGTTAAGAAGTGAAAACAGTACCCTTTAATAATAATCTATTTCAAATTCTATATTTATTCATTTCAGTTATTCATGGATTATAAAAATATCTCTAATTTCTTTTATTATGCATTGTTTTTTCTCTAACAGTCTTTGGATTTCTAAACTTTGAATATGGGAGATTTTGTGTTACATATAGTAATATATATTTCACTGCTTTAATCTGGTTTAAATCTTGACATAGGACAAACATACATCTCCATAAATTTCTCATCTGAAAACTTTCAAATAAATAACTCTACGTTTGTTTACTTTTCAAAAGGAGTGACTTTTGAGCATTTACAGCATTGGCTGTAAAAGTACATCTTTTATATATAAAGTCAACATGATTATGCTTTTCTTCTTTTTTTTTTTTTCCCCCTAGAAAATCAATGTGATTCTGATAACAGCATATATACAGTTTTATTGTTTAATAGGGTCGTTTGAACTCTCTCTTACATTTTCGTCAAAATGATTCTTGGATTTATATGTTTCGATCATCAGACATTTAGGATGTGGCAGGTTTTTAATTCAAAAAAATGAATTGCACAATATAAACATTGTTTAATGTGTCAAAACCATTTAGTGAAATAAATGGAAATATTGTCATTTCGATTGTATACATCATCATCATCATCATCATCATCATCGTTTAACGTCCGCTTTCCATGCTAGCATGGGTTGGACGATTTGACTGAGGACTAGCGAACCAGATGGTTGCACCAGACTCCAATCTGATCTGGCAGAGTTTCTACAGTTGGATGCCCTTCCTAACGCCAACCACTCCGAGAGTGTAGTGGGTTATTATTATTCAGGTCATTGTCCGGAATCGAACTCGGAACCCTGGGGCCAGCAGCCTGTGCTCTCAACCACTATGCCATATGCCCGTGGCATAGTGGTTAAGAGCATGGGCCACCAACCGCAAGACTCTGAGCCCAATTCCAGACAGTGGCCTGAACAGCAACAACAGCAGTAGCACCACCACCACTGCCACCATCATCATCATCAACATCATCGAAAAATACCTTAGGAATGAGAACCCAGGCTCGAAATCTCCCCAAGACACCTGATGAAGGCTGGAGGGCATATCAGCCGAAACGCTGTGTTAACAACAAACAAGATGAGGACAAACATCCGTCAAATGTAAATAATTAACTTTTACCAGTTTGCCAAGCATTCCTCTGGTATAAAATTTACCACTACTCCTAATACATACCCTATCAAGGAATGAGTCACTGTATCGCCACTGCCCACATCAAAATATCGCTGCTCATTTTAATTTACAAACGTGCATTTGATAAACTTCCATTAAAGTTTGAAAGCTATGAACTAGCTTTGAATTTTATATTTTTGTCCAAAGTATCAACAGTTCTGCACAGTGGCTAGGAAAAAAAACAACTTTAAAGCATTAGAAAGATTGATATGTGGTTATTTCTCAGACACTTGAACAAACCTTGACTGATCTGATCAATGTTCCAGTTTTTTCTATCAATAAAACTTTCCAATCATTGTATTATAGTGTAAATGGTGGAGTATCCTACAGACATTTGGTAGAATCAATATGGCAGTGTGTTACAAAGCTTCACCTTTGAATTTCAGGTACAGTCCATTTCAGTATGAATGATTTTGATATATTAATTTATATATTGTTTATATATATTAAACAATATATTGACTGTGAAGTCATGGAAAATATACCTTATATTACCTACTACAACAGGTTATTGAAATACAAAAGTTTTCAGAAGTATATGTCCTTGTATCAGCATTTCTACACGAATTGAAGTATACTGCAGCATATAAATAGAAGACTAAGTACATTTCATCAGTTTTTTTTTGGTTTCAGTTTTACTTTTCACTTCTGAATCTTTTGGATAGAAAGCTTTGAGTATGATACAACTTTATGGGCACAATTGTATGATCTGATCTTATTATGAAATAACATAAATATTTAATGTATTATCACTATGATAGAATAATGTAACATTATTACAATGATTTAAACTCTTCATTACCTATCAGTTAGTTTGAACAATACATATAGTTTACGCTGTCATGAATATAGTCATGCAGTTAAAATTGGAAAATAGATTTAGTTCACATATATAATGTCCAAAAGGATTTAGTTCTCTGGTATAATGCACCTACAATTTCTAGGTTTAAAAGTGTAGGAAAAAAGATTATATATGAATAATTAAGGGTAATAGGTCTGAGAAATTTTGACCTTTTAGCATTACTATCTCTTTATAAAACTAGCTGGCACCGTGTTGTCAAAAATGACGGCTAATTGTAGTATTCTATATATAAGGTAGAAAATAAGGAACATGATAATCACAGATATATACATTCACATACTTCCCTTGTACATGCACACACATACACACATATACTCACACAGAGTTGAAATGCTGTTTGATTTTTCTTTTCAGTGTTTAATGTTCACCATCCCACTTCCATTGTACACACACACACACACACACAAAAACATTCACATGACTCCCTTTTACATACACACACATATACTCTCTCAGAGTTGAAATGCTGTTTGATTTTTCTTTTCACCGTTGGACTTCTATCATCCCACTTCCAAGTTTGCCATCACCCCTTCCTTTCTCATTCATATGTTGTCACAGAGAAAGACGCAAGAGTATTATTATAGTAGATGTTTGCAGTCTTTGTATCAAAATAGGATGCTTCTTTTTCAATACCTGAGTAGTTTCTTTTAAATACTTATCAGTTGTAAGCTTTTCTAATGGTTTGCAAAAAACTTTGCTGTAACAAGTTTGCTAAATTTATTCATAGTCTTTGAAGAGATTAGTGCTAATGTATTAGATTTAATTTTCTCAATCAGGTTGCTATTGATGAATTATAACTCTGTCAATGCATACTGCTGTGGAGTGGACCTGATAGGATTAGTGATGGGTAAAAGTATATTCCTTCATTGGACACGAAACTCAGCTTGCGAAGACCTGTTGGGGCAAGCGAAATCGTGATGGCACCTGTGCCCAGCGTCACCTTTCTGGCACTTGTGCCCGCAGCATGTGTAAGGATTTTTCAAGCGAGATCATTGCCAGTGACCCTGGACTGGCTCTTGTGCGGGTGGCACATAAAATACACCATTTTGAGCATGGCCGTTGCCAGTATCGCCTGACTGGCCTTTGTGCCGGTGACACGTAAAAGCACCCACTACACTCTCGGAGTGGTTGGCGTTAGGAAGGGCATCCACTGTAGAAACTCTGCCAAATCAGATTAGAGCCTGGTGTAGCCATCGGGTTTCACCAGTCCTCAGTCAAATCGTCCAACCTATGCTAGCATGGAAAGCGGACGTTAAACGATGATGATGATGATGATGATTCTTGATACCATTAAAGATTTTATTGATGTCAAGAGAGGCACCTTTCCTTTCACTATAGGTTGTAAAAAGATTATTGATAGTATTGTAAAATAGAAAGGTGTTGAAGGTGAGAGCAAATAAATAGATTGTTAACTGGATCAGAAAAATTACCTTTCTTGGAAATAGAATATATTTGTAAGTTTTATTTTTCAGGATTTGTGCCATAAGAAAAAAAAGGTTGATTGATTTTTTTTGAGGATGATTGATAGACTACATTGTTTTTGAATAATGATTAGAATTCTGTCCTAACCTAAGTTTTTTTGAGCTGTAAGTGATTGAATGATTTAACGCATTTGGTGTTAAATTAGTCAACTTAGGTTGGCAAGGTGAAGTAGGTGAACTAGACTGAACTAGTAGGAAGCCAGACATCCTCCTGATAACCTATCAATAAGCCGACTCTGCTAGCCAGATTGATTTCATCCTCACCAGACAGCGGGATGCAAGGTTGCTCTTAAATACAAAGACCCTCCCTGGTGAAGAATGTACCCCCAGCATAGACTAGTTATTAGTGATTTTACACTTGAGGCCAGAAGGATGACAAGAAGCAGACCAATTCAGAAAAGAAGGATTTGGAAGCTAAAAAACACTTCACATGGTCAGAGATTTAGGGACATCCTCACTGAGAAATCTGATGAGAGGGAGGAGGAGCTACAGACTTGTGACATAGAGGGTAACTGGAAATTCCTGCGGGAGAGCTTAATGAGTGCCACAGACCAAATATCTGCGGCTGGTGCAAAGTCCCTTCCAAACCTAGAGTAACGTAGTGGTGGAATAATACGGCAATTAGAGCAAAAAAACAGGCCTTGAAAGCCTGGAAGGGTGGAGGTAGGAGGGAACTATACCAGATAACCAGAAGGGAGGCTGGGTGACAAGTATACATAGCCAAGGGAGAAGCAGAAAAGAAAAAGTTTGCCAATGTTCAGCGACATGAGGACCAAAGAACTGAAGTATTTAGGATTGCAAGACAGTGTGTAAGAGAAAATAATGATGTCACAGGAGAGAAAAGTGTCCGCATGGATGATGGTGCACTTGCTTTTAATGATTCAGAAAAGACAGAAGCTTGAAGAAGCCATTATGAAAGACTGCTGAACGTGGAGAATGATTGGGAGGAGGAGAGCCTGCCAAATGTCGACCCAGTAGAGGGACCAGCTATGTGAATAGATAGCACCCTGGTAGATAAAGCAATTAAGGATATGAAGTCAGGAAAAGCCCTCCGCCCATCAGGAATCACTGCTGAGGTGCTTAAAATATCTGGTGGTGTGGGTCATGGCGTAGTCACCCATACTGTAAACCAAGTAGTTCATGAAGGAATCATACCCAATGACTGGCATAGCAGCACCATAGTCAACTGCTACAATGGTAAAGGAGATGCGTTAGATAGATGTAACTACAGGGGTATCAAACTGCTGGATCAGGTGATGAAGGTTATGGAGAGGGTTTTACAAATATCTTACATCTACATTTTTTTCTTGTTACTGTAATAGGTCCAGAAATTCTGTTTATTCATTTAGTGTTAAGGAACAATTTGTTTTTATACAGCTGCTATATAAATAGGCTGTAGTTTTTGTGTAAGAGTCATATTTTATTTAAGCATGGATACACGGACACACATGCATGCATACTGCATACAAACATATCATTATACATTTGGTCATATACAACTGTTCTTGCCAAACTGAAGAGACATATACTACAATCACAGTGGGACAACTAGCCAGAAAATAAGCACCTGATGAGAGAAAACTGTTTTGTTGCTTTTGCATATGCATTACAAACAGTAGTTTTCTTGGTGCAGAATACATGTGGCAGTGTTAAACATTAGCACTGTAATTGATTGACCATAATTTTTATTGTGAAAACATGTCTGAGATATCCTGATTTAAATATTTAATATGATTACTCTAAAAAGCTGTATTGTCTGTTATTATTTATTTATTTTACTTTCAGTTTACAAAAAGTTTCCATTCTCTAACGAGCAAAGTGTTATTGTCATTTTAATGATATACATGCATATATATATATATATACACTCAGAGACGTCTATGCATACATAGATACATGCATAGATAGATAGATAGATAGATAGATAGATACATGCATGCATACATACATATATACATTCATTCATTCATTCATTATGAGTTACACCATTTCCATGATCTCTTCCTTCATGTCTACTATATAAAAAGCTGCAACAAAGCTTATTCAGATGAAGCTGAGAAGAAATACTAATGAACTTGGTAATGTTATTGATTCAAACTAATCATACATTATTTGTAACAGATTTATATATTTCTCTTTTACTTTTTAAAATATTACACGCATTCAATAAACCACTGTAAAAGGAAATAGCACAGTACCATTCCAGCCATGACAATACAGTCAATATGTTTTTAATATATATACGACATACATACCTGATATGCACCCCACTTACAATTTTGATTTTTAATTTATTTAAAAAAATATTTTTAGATCTTTATGCTTTATATATTAGAAATTATGATTGTGTTTTTAAAAAATTCACAAATTGAGTCTATGCAAGTCTATACTTTAACCCTAAGCTTTATACTCTTAACTCCATGTCTTAAACCTAATAATAAACCTTCAACCCCTAACCTAAAAACTATTTTTTCCTTGCAGGCTAGTACTCTCCTATGTTTAAGACCTAATTCAGAGAAGATTTCTGATAAAAATGTCAAAAGTGGAAAAGTGAACACTGGCTGTGTACCTTGAAATGGAGAGCATAAAGTGTTTTTCAAAAATCCAATTTTAAAACTTTTCTGTTTTAAAACTGGATTTTAAAACTGAATAGTAAAACAGATTTATAAAGAAGTTTACCCTAGAAAAATTGAAAATCAAAATATTACTCAGATGAGATTCATTTTGTACAACTCTACCAATATATGTTTTAATAATTCATATGATATACATATAATTTAATATAGGCACAAATATGACTGTTGTTAAGAACATCACATGGTAACTGCATGGCTTTGAGTTGATATTACTCAACATCATTGTTAGAAGCATTTAGTTAACATATTAAGCTAGCATTGCTGAAAATAAGATGTTTCAGTGTTTCCAGAGCCCCATGAAAAAGAAAGTTTCAACTTTGCCAGGTGCAGGTGGTTTCCAGGTAAAAAAGTAAAACTGTTTACTTACAAAAAGAAACTATTAAGGAATGAAAGTAAAATAATGGACTGTTACCACTACATTCTATAAAGATTCTTGTGTGATTCTTGTGTAACACCTAATATTTCATTAAAATTCTTAATTAGCATGAACAATTGGCTATTAACTACACTTGAGGGCTCAGAACATCTCATAGCATAAGCACAAGACCAAAGATGAGACTTATGAACAAGTTTCAACTATCTTAATTTTTGCTCAATGCAGGGTGGACATTGCTGGCCACTGTTATCCTGCTGAACAACAGGCCTTAAAAAATGTTATTTTTTGGAGACTTTTGACACCCTAACACAAAATGAAGATAAGTCAGCTATATTGGCATTTCTTGGTATACACACACAACATAAACTGAAGATCTTTCAAAGTTAACAGAAGACAGAGATTTTTGGCACAACATTGTACGATGCATCTTGGTTGTGACTATTTAAAAACTACTCATATGTATGTAAATGCAAATACACAAAGCATAATTACTTTCCAGCCTTATTTATCACATTTAACTTCATTGTAGTAAGGATTTAAAGCTCACTGAAGACTCACATGCAGATGGATACCCATGGAGGTATAACAAAAGGTTTGTCATAAGAAATTGTCCTCATGGACTCATTTTTCCAAGGAAGCTATGTCCTGTGTGATTCATTGAGCTCAAGCTTTTGAATATATAGTGAGCATTAAAATAATAACCCATAAAAAATTTTCACTTTTCCAGTGGTCATTATAGATGTTTTCATCTATCCCATATAGAATTTTAATAATATAATTTAAAGACAATGGAGAATGTGAACACAGAAAATCAATTTATTTACATAATAGTAGTCAATTTCATGTTGTCTACGCATGTTTCAATTCCTACCTTCATTCATATATTACAATTAAATTGCATTATTGAATGTCATTTTCGATGGCCTTAAATCGACATACCTTGTGAGTGAAACTGGGTAAACTGAAACTATATAGATGCCCATTGGATGGGTTGTACTTGTAATTCTAATCTGCAGCCTTATCATAGCACACTGATTCTGTTTGAGAACTATGTTAAGGGTATGTGTGTCTGTGAATGAATGTGCGTGTGTGTGTGCATGTGCATCAGCTTCCACAACCACAGAATAATGTAAAGGGTACAACAGCCATGATTTTTGTTCTCAGCTTCAGACATGGTGTTATGGGAGCCCAGAGACTGTGGGCTGCTCTTTGACAGTTAGTGACCTCATTGTCTAGGGAGCAGGAGTTGGACTAGATTCTGCCAAGAGAAGGAAAAGATGAAACCTCCTCAATTACTTCAGCATGGATAATAATTTTTAGAGGTCTCCTTTCTTCTCCAGGTAGATATTAGGGAAATGTCTTCAGTTTTGCTAAATGGATAGTAAGGAGAAACAATGTTGATTTGATGATTGGCTTCAGGTCAAGATGAGGCAACCATTATTATTAGCATATTGAAGTTCATATATCATAGTTGTAGATTTAAGACTTTTTGTTTTGAGTTATCAAATGTTGAAAACCCTTGCTGATGACAGGTACATTTATGTGTATGTGTGAGTATAATAATATATACAAGTATATAACATACTTGTATATGATATACATATATGTATGTATATAATATCATCATTTTCACTGCGTTTAAGCCTGCTATAATTCAAGAGGCACTGTTTAGCAGCATAGATTCGAAAACCACATGGTTATGAAGCAAACTTTGTATCCACTCAGGCAAGACATTCACAATCTAATTACAATGAACTATTGTAATGGTGTATAGGCTACATGTTCTCCAGTAAGTTGTAAAAAGAATTATGTCATGATATCATGAACTTGACTAGGATGTACTGTTTATAATTATAAATCCAGCATTGAGGATTTTATTAGTTTTAAAACCATTCCCGAGAGTCTTTGCAACTCACCACAAAACATGCAGCCTACATGACTTTACAACTGTTTGATTTGAAAATGAGTTTGTAAAGGTCTTGAAATGTTAGCTTAATGGATTTAGGAATGTTATTGTTCCAAGCTAAACATAAAAGACAAATAATATGAAAATTCTTTAATAATAAAGATCAAATTTGAACATAGTCATGTTTATATATTATTGTCATCTTCATTTAATGTCCTTCCTCTATGCTGGCATTGATTGGATGGTTTGACAGGAACTAGCAAGTCAGAAATCTGTTTCACGCTCTACTGTCTGGCTTGGCATGGTTTCTTAACTAGTGAGAATAGCAGTCAAATGTCCCTCTGATCATATATTATGTTAAAAAAGGAAGAGGCACATTAGATAAGGCAATCCTCAATATCATTGCAAAAAAAAAAAAAAAAAAAAAGGTTATGAACTTTTTAAATGTGTGGAATGACCAGTTATGATATCAATAAAAGACATAACCATCATATCACCATTTTGCTAAACTGGTGACAAGCTACACCATGGAATGTCAGTATTCACACAAACACACATACGATAGGTTTTCTTACAGTTTCCAGCTACCAAATTCACACAAGTCATTGATCGCCCCAGAACTATAGTAGAAGGTACATCCAGATTCTGTGCAGTAAGATGGAAACTGAAACCACATGATTTGCAGAATAATTTTAATCACTCAGCCATGCCTGTGCCTATAGCCATGCCTTTGGCAATTGCCATGTAGTATTAAGTTAAGACCTTTTACATTTTGGATTCAAATGTTGCTGAGACCAGCTCTGTTTTCCTCCCTGCTAAGGTTCATAAAATAAAGTATCTGTCAATTATTAAGGGTCAATTTAATTGTACCCTACCCCAAATTCCTAGCTTTGTGCATTGTTAGAAATCAATATTTCTAATGTGTCATGTATCCCAACCAGACATCATATTATAGGAACAGCTATGAATCATATTTTTTACAGTAGTCAACAATCATCTAATTTGATATCGATTCTCTTTCTGCTGTTGTCTGCTATCAGCTATACATACAATTGACCACGAAGTGAAATCAAATGAACTATAGGTCTAATTATAGTATAAGCTGCAATGTAATATAAGATGAACTATATTTTTCATTGAAGTGTATAGCTTATGAGAGTTGTTTGAAAATAGTAAATAATAATTTCACTTCTAAATGGTTGTATGTGCAAATGATTGAGTGTGTGTATGAAATCTCAACATGTAGGTGGAACGTGTTTATACAACAGAATATGGCCTACATCAACTTAACTGTGAATACTAATATTTTCATAACTAATCTTATATATTTCCACCCCAGTTATTATTTTTTTTTCCATTTGTCTGCTTCTATGATAAGAACCTTCTAATGTACTTCTTCACCATGCATTTTTCAATGATATAAATCACATGTCCATACTACTACAGCTTTCTCTTTGTACACATAGCACATAGCTTTCCCGTCAGTTAACATTGCACATACAATGGATCACATTGAACTTATCTCCTACACTTATTTCTTTGTCAAACAGTGCGTGGATTCTTATAGACACCTGACGTAACCTATGCTTTGCACTGTTTAATTTTTTCTCTGGTCTCACTAACTTGACTGTCGCCATGGTGGGGCATCAACTTTCATTATATTGAACCCAGCACTTTATCTACAGAGGTATCAAAATGCCAGACCATGTCAGGAAAGTTACAAAATGGGTCATAGCTTAATTAATTAGGAAGAGAGTTAACCTAGGTGAGATGCAGTTTGGTAGAGAAATATGGGCTGTGAAAGCAGAGGCTATGAAAAATCTTGAAAGAAATGAAGTCAGCATGCTCTGCTGGATGTGCAATGTCATTGTACATGAATAATAAAGTATAAATGTGTTGAGAGAAAAACTGGATATAAGAGGCATCAGATGTAATGTGCAAGAGGGAAGACTGTGCTGACATAGTCATGTGATGCATATGGATGCAGATAGCAACATAAAGAAGTGCTGATCTCTAAATGGCGGGAACCTATGGGAGAGGAAAACCTCGGAAGACAAGGAACAAAGTGGAGAAAAATGATCTTCAGATGTTGAGCCTCACAGAGGAGACAATAAAGGACCAAGATGATTGGCAATTTGCTGCACTTGAGACTTAAGTTAGTTACTATACTGAAGTTCCTCACTAGTTTGCAAGTTATGTTACCATAATCAAAACCAGGAATCCTATCAACTAAGTTTGATTAAGTTTTGTGTTGTAGAAAATTTAATGCAAGATGCTAACTGTACTGAATAATTTGGATCACTTTTGAACTTTCCTTTCTTTGATTCAATGCATTTGCTATACACTTTAGTTTGAACGATTTCTTTTCTTCTTTTCTTGCCACTTTAAAAAAAATGAAAGGAAAATTTTGAATTTAGATCTAATTTTCTAGCTAATGTTACTTGAAAAATTACATTAGAACATTGTTCAGATTTAGCATTTCGAAATAAGTATATAAAAATTTATAGAGAATTCTGTTGGAAATAAGAAAGTGAATATCAAGAAATTAGAAAGTAAGAAAACATGTAAAATATTTGAAAGATAATAGTGAAAAAGAAATTGCAAAGAAATTCTTCTGAGTAACATAGAAGGATCTAGATTACACAAGAACTGTGAGAATTTAAAATAATCTAATAACTATGTACAAAAATAATTTTGTATTATATCAAAATGGCAGTGATACAGATTTCAAAAATCGAAGAAAAAAAAAGGATTAAATGAATGCTTAAAAGTAATATTATAATGATAAAAGAAAGAGGCTTGAAATTACTTGGTTATATTTAATTTTTCACAATTGTAAAAATATTTAAGAAATTGAACTCTGCAATGTGATAATAAAGGAATGAATGCAAAGTAACAAATAAATTATGCTTCATGTGAAAATACCAGTGTTATATAATGTTATAGTAGAAATTCAAAACTGTTGTTATGGATAAACTCCACTTCATACTTCAAGACATAGGAATGTATGCGTATATATATATTCATACATGCAAACACACACATACATAAATTTTGTATGTGTATGTAGCAGTTATGTGGTGACTACACAGTCAGAGAAATGGGGCTGTGAAAACAAGGACTGCTGATAAAAGGAAGTTCAGAAAGTAAATTTTCCTGAAAACTTCAATTTATAAAAAATCTCACTTGCTTAGTAAATATTTCTTTCAGTAATTTATTGTAGTTGTAATATATCTCTAATTTAAACAAACTTCAAGGTAACCCAACTACGTTTAGTGTGCTAGAAATAGCAGTGATCACATAATTATTATTGTAAGGCTTATAGTGTTCCAAACAGCCATACCAACAAAATCACTTCTTAATTTTTTCTTTTTTGATTATACTGGTATATTAAAAAATTATCATTTCATCAAAAACATTCATTTAACAAAGTCCAAAAACTTATATTCTTGAAATTGTGCCTCATATCATAAGCCTCAAAAGTTATACAGATATTTTATCTAATAGCATTCATTCATTCAATAAATAACCTTTTTACATTACATATATAGAATAAACTGTGGGTTTTGCAAATAGTGAATTAAAACTTGAAATGAAAACATTGAAATGAATATATATTAAATTATCATTAATGAAAATAGAGGTGAGAGAGTGAGAGAGATTGTTGCAAATGAATAATATTGTTTATTAAATATTAAAATCTACTCTGCAGTGAATGCAATGAATATTTAAATTTGTGAAAACAATAAACTTGAGAAATTAAAATTACAGGACATTTTTTGGAACATGAATTTGTAAAAAAATTTCCTGACAGTCAAGCCTTTAATAATTGTTTTCTTTTAGTAACTGTTACATACCTAATTAATAAGCAGCTTTCTCCATTATAATATAGATGCTAAATTAAATAATAACATGTTGACAGGAGAAGCTGCAGATCTTCCT
Organism: Octopus bimaculoides; assembly: GCF_046866305.1. Classification (NCBI taxonomy): domain Eukaryota; kingdom Metazoa; phylum Mollusca; class Cephalopoda; order Octopoda; family Octopodidae; genus Octopus; species Octopus bimaculoides. The sequence goes on along the minus strand of NC_142928.1, from coordinate 179,024,745 downwards.
GAAATAGTTACTGAGATTCTGAAAGCTTTATGGCCAATTGGTGTCAGTGTATCAGCCATTCACTTAACTATTTAGATAGTACAAAAAGGTGTTGTCATAATATACAGGGTGTCTCAAAAAGGCATCCGAAGTTTCAGGCATTAATAACTCTCAATAAATGTGATAAGATATGAAAATTATGCATTGTTATAAAAGCTTAGTGCTTCTTCTTTTTGTTTCAGACTAAATAAATTCAGATTTATAAATTAGATAATGGCTATAAACTAAAATGCGATCATAAATCTCCACAAATGAGGCGAAAGTAATACAGCTACAGGGAAAAAAAGCTTGAAATTAACCAAACAACAGTCTTTAAAATTGTCAAAAAATTTCAAGAAACTGGTTCCACTGCTGATCGACCTGGATGTCGTCAAAACGAAGTGTTTGGCCCTCTCAGCTTATCAAAAGTACCAGAGAAAAGGTACAATGAGACCCTTGTCATTCTGTCAGAAAACTAGCTGCCACAGCAAAAATAATCCAAACATTGATGCATTGAGTGCTGAAGGAGGATCTCAGGACCCATCCCTACGAGATGATCCACCGTCATGAGCTCACACAAGTTTCTAAGGCCATGAGACTGGAGAGAAGTCATCTTATCCTGTGTCAGATTGCTGAAGGTATGCTGCCCAACCTGGTGTTCACTGATGAAAAGAAATTTGACATTGAACAGACAGTAAACCACCAGAATGACTGACTTCAGAGTGCATCTGGATCCATTGAGGGTAGACTTGTAAATCAATGTCAAAATCCACAGTTAGTTATGGTTTGGGCAGCTGTGATAACCACTGGAAGGTCTCCCTTGTCTTTGTGGCCTTGGGTGATAAAATTAACACCCACCAATACATTAGCGACATTCTGGAAGCTGAACAGCTCCCATGGGTGAGTGAACACTTTCAAGGTGCACCTTGGAGCCTCCAACAGGACTCCACACCATTCCCACAGCTCCAAACAGACAACACTGGATTCAGAAAAACATTCCATTGTTCTTGGGTAAGGAAGCCCCAATCTCAACCTGTTCGCTTTTTCAGTTTGGTCCATTTTGGAGACAAGGGTCTCAAGCACTCCTTATGCTTCACTTGACATCAAGAATGGGCTTTCATTCTGCAAGAGCAGCTGCGTGTTGCCTGTGAAGCATTTGCACCTAGACTTAAGTCTGTGGTTCGAAACAGAGGTGGTCATATCAAATGAATGTGGTAGAATCATAATTCTGTTTCCTTTACCTTTGCATTGCAATGCTTGAACCTAAATTATAACAATATTTTGCTTTAGCAAAATTGAAAAAAGTTGGTTGTCATAATTTTGGGACATCCTGTATATAAGAATATAAGGGAACTGTTAAGCAAGTGAAATTACATAGAATCTTTAAGTTAATGCAGAAAATAATGAGAGTGATAGAATGAATCCAAACAAAGCTCATATAGGATAGCTTGAAGTTGGATAGAATACTGTTTGGGGCTGTGTAACCACAGAAACTAAATCTTTGCTAATGCAACTTAAGACATGTATTAAGTGAAAATCAAACACAATATTGAAAGCTTTTGTAACTGTTCCATGAAGTTCAGTGGTAATGAGAATGTGTATTGAGTACTAGCAGCAGGGCCTGGATACACTGTGAACTCAATGAAGAATTTAGTATTCTTTGATGTTATATCATTTTGGAAAACTCACTTACTTTCATATAATGGAAAAACTTTTACTATAACCTAAAAAAATATTCAGTTGTGTGCTATGAAAGGATATAACACTAGAGAAATGTCCTCAACCTGTTACTATTTAAACTATTAAATGTATGAGGCAGTTAGGCAGATGATATCTATGAACTTTTGTATTTTGACAGTCTGATTTTCATTGCAGAGTGTTTTAAAGAACTGAAAAAAAGTTTAAAATTTAGAAGAGTGAATAGAATCAAAATGCATGAATATTACTATGGCAAAGATTAAGATGATTAGTAAGAGGAACCACAGCAGAGTAGTAGCAATATAGAAGTGGCTCACTACTGTATGTAATATTATTAATGTAAACAGTTAGTACACAAAAAGAAAAATGAAATTTGGGTTGAACTAAGAGTAAAAACTTTAAAAGAATGAGGTGTAATCTGCTAGGTAACAATAGCAACCTTAACCTGAAAGCTATTGATATTCTGGATGGTAAAATGATTGTCTTCAGAAAGGAGACAAATAGGCAAAATTTAGACTGCCTTTGTTTCTGTACTTACCTAGGAAAAGCAATTTACTGAAAGAAAAAATAAAAATACTTCCATAACCCCATAGTGCATATCTCACTGTTTGCTGATCTTTTGAAAGTTATATGATTGCTTAACAAAGTACACTAGTCTTTTGGACAATGTTTCATGAAATTGAGTAACATTTCTTTCTTTTTCTCCTGAATGTTTGCGTTTACTTATTAAAAATCAGAATATATTCCTAGTTTTGTACTTTGCAGACATTATTTTATATTGTGTATGCCAAAAATATGTACAAGTTGTGTACAAAAGTATTACATTAATAATATGATTAAAATATTAGCACTTGCAAATACATTTCCAGATAACTAGACAAGGAATACTCTATAATATCATTTGTACAGTGCAATATGATGAGGTTGTCTACAGATGTTGTCTCATGCTTCCTTCAACTCATGTACATTTGCAACTTCCAATATGTTGGTAGCACGCCAGAGTATCAAAACATTATTTAAAAAAATACACATTTTTGTCCCCACTCACATTTGATAAAGGCCAATAAAAACGCATAAAAGTGCTGCTATTTTAATCATTATGAAGCCTAAATTCTGAGTTGAGTTTCCAGTCACCTTCTCTGAATCCCCAAAAATTCAAATTTCATTGCACTTACTGGGTTTTTTCCCCTTTGTAGATGCTTCTATTGACTTACACTATATCTGTGTAAATGGATTGGACTGCAAAACAAATACATGACCCAACTACCCCAAACATAACACACATGACCAGTTACTGCATGATAGTTAGTACACTGCTGGCTGTTGGACCTGATTTCTTAGATTGCTCTCAGTGGCTTTATGTATGCCATAGATCTGTTCTAGCAGAACTGCCCTACATCATTAGAAGGACAAATGACATAAAAAATTTATCTACCTTTTGAAACCTGATTGTAAAGCAAACAATCCATATTTTATGATTACTGAAAGAGCTCTAAAAAAAATCTTTATTGTAATGAGCTTTTCAATTATCATAGTGCTTAAATATGTTTTGCTGCAAAGAAAAAGAGTTTGAATTCAAACCTTAGTAAAATCATTTCTCAATTATAGTCAGTATATTTCATTATGCACACCATTCCTACTTTTCTTAAAGATCAAAAACACTGAAGTACTAGATATTTTTAGTTTAAGAGTAGAGTTCTAGTGTTACAAACAGGTAAGAGTGTCCTGAAATGATATTACTACCAGAGAAATTACTGTCGGTCAATAGTAAACATATTAATAATGTCTTAGATATGAAGCCTGTGGTCTTTAGGACAAAAGAATAAAAATGCCCAAGAATGTTAATGGCATAAGTGAAGTTGAATAAGTTCAGTTGAAAAACAGTAGCAATAATAAAGCCATTAATATGAAAAAATGCTTAATAATTTACTCTTCAATTAGATGTGAATTTATACCCCAAAACACTAAGATGAGAAAGGTTTTTATAAAGAATAATTTGATTTCTTCTCTTTTTAGTGTGTAAGCTAATGATTGTGTGAATAAGTACATTTGTAAAGGGTGTAATCGGAAAACCTGGTAGATTTTAGTAATAACACTAGCTGAAAGTGTTGATACAATGATTGAATTACCATTTCAACAACAACTGTGAGTGAACAGTACGATCAATATATTCATGGCCCAAATGATCTATTACCTTGGAGAATTGATTCAGAAGCCATATCTAGCTTGCAATTTCTTGAAATGAAATGACCAAGTCTGCTATGAAATCGATTATTTTTGCTGTTATGAGTTATTTCTTAACTTCAGCCAATTACTCTTGTCATAAGAAGGAAGTAGACGTATGTATTCAACTACTGAGCTCGAGAGGCGAGCAACAAATGAAGGAAACAAGCATATATAAACAGATAAATAGACAAAAGAGGAATTTGTTATATTTGTAGAATGCAATGGTCCTTTGGTAGTGATATTTTATGAAAATAATGAATGAATAAAGATAGTATTCAAGGAAAATAATGAATGCATAATGATAGTGATTGTGAAAACAACGAATGTATAATAGTAGCATTCTCTGGAAATAATAAATATATAATGTTAATGCTTGGTGAAAGTAATGTGTATATAATGATCATGTAATGCAGTATTTTTCAATCCTGTTTTAAAAGCTGTTGTGAATAGTAATTAAAAAAGGTTTTCACATTTGAAATGGGTTGTCTATTTATACAGTTAGAAACAATTCAGTGTTTGGTTTACAAATAATGTCAGTGGAGAAAGGTCTAGTGTTTAATCTGTTATACTCTCTCAGGATGTGAAAAGAAAAAAAGTTGAGGGAATCAACAATAACTTGATGTAGTTAAAAGTTCCTTTCAACTAATTCAATTGAGTAAATTGTGTTTGGATATCATCATTATCAGTGTTGGTTTATTATTATAAGCAGACAACTTGCCTCATTAAAGTAGAATAAATGCCCAAAGCTAGTAAGATTTGAATTATGTGAATTAATGAAATAAAGATATTTTTAGGGAAGTGAACAGTTGTAATTTAATTTTTTTTTTTTGTGATCCTAAAATGCATAGCAATGTAAATAAAACAAAATGGTTTCAACCAGAAATTGAACCCACCCCCTGAGAGATGTGGCTTTTACATCTGTTAGAAAGGTCGTCCATCTAGGAGCTTGGTCACTCTGAAATGAAAATGACTAGTATAGAGAAGAGGAGCTTAGAATTCTGTTAGGCAACCTCTTTAGGGAAGGTCTTCTACCTGAACTACTATGATGCATATCAGGAGTGAAGGGTCTATGTATGCATGCCTTACTATTTTTCCAGGATAAATTATTCTTGTGTAATCTAGAATTTATTATTGATAATTTTTCACTGTCCTCATTGTAATCATGTATTTCCCATTCCTTCATTTCTTAGTATAAATTGTAAACAACCAATATTATTTAACAGGTGTAAGTAGTGAAAGTTCCTGTTTGCTTAGCAAGAAAAGAAGGAAAAGTAATGAGTGAGAGGTCAAGAGAGAGAAGGACAGAGAAAAACAGATTTTTCCTGCTTGCTTTCAGTCATACTAAAAAAAAAAAGCAAGGTTGTTAGTTTCTCTGTATTCTATTATCCTCTTCAAGAAGGGAGCATCAAAATGAGAAACAAAACGAATGAGTGGTCAAGAGAGAGAACAACAGATTTTTTACTGCTTGCTTTCGGTAAGAAGCAGTGGTGTTAGTTTCTTCGTATTCTATTATTCTCTCTGAGAAGGGAGCATGAACAGGAGAGACAAAGCAAATAAGTGAGTGGTCAAGAGAAAGGCAGAGAAAAGCAGATTCTTTTCTACTTGCCTTCTAGCCATGTTAGCTAGCAAACAAGCTGCCAACATATTTTCTCTTGCAGTGCTGATATTTTTACTGCCCTGTGCAGCAGAGATCAAAAACTTGCCTATTCAAAGGACTTAAAGCTTTCCTCATAGTTGGACAGATTTAGATGATAAATGAGTATTTAGTCAATCTGCAAGTTTGTGTTATTACTGATCCTGGTTCATTTTGTATGATTATTCAGTACTGAAAAGTATATATTTTATCTTTTATCTTTTACTTGTTTCAATCATTAGATTGTGGCCATGGTGGGGCACCATCTTGAAGAATTTTTAGTCAAATAATTAACCCCAGTACTTTTTTTAAGCCTGGTACTTCTTTTATTGGTTCTATGCCAAACCACTAAGTTATGGGAACATAAACACACCAAGGCCGGTTTTCAAGTGGTAGTGGCGGATAAATACAGACACAAACACACACACACACATATATATATATATATATATATATATATATATATATATATATATATACAACAGGCTCTTTTCAGTTACCATCTACCAAATTCATTCAAACCAGATTCATGAACGAATCGACCAAATTCATTCATGGCTTTAGTTGGCCTAAGGCTGTAGTTGAAGATACTTGCTCAAGGTGCTACACAGCAGGACTGAACCTGGAACCATGTAGTTGGGAAGCAAGCTTCTTACTACACAGCCATGCCTGCTTTTTTAGAAGATTTAACCCAATGGAGAATATTCTTGACCCCTTCTTAAGACCCAAATTCAGTCATGTGACCTCAGAGTTTTCTTCTTGACTAGTACACACTTGGAGAAAAAAGAAGAAACTGGCAACATTTATTTTGGGGGATTAAAAAGTTAAGTTTGCATCCATTTATCTGTACCAATGCTTTAAAATTTAATTTTAAATATTTAAAATTATTTAAAAAAGGTTATGTAAAAAGTAAACTAGCACCTAAATTTTTTGTTAGAATAAAGCTTTGATTCATTTAAAAAGATTATAACTCAGTAACATTTTTCACACTTTCACCCCCAGGATGGCAAAAGAGTCAATTAGTTCAGTTTACTCAGTACTTTCTTGACCTTTGCAGCAAGAAGCATCGCATTTTTGGAAAAGAGAAGCCAAGGCTTGAAATGAAAATCAAAACCAAAGTGGGCAGTAAGGAATGGCATCGTATTTTGATTTTAAGTATTATGAAGAGTTTGAGTGAATGACAGGATGTCCCCATTCTGAACAAATTTTTCTGTTTCCCATGTCTATTATTTTGTCAGCATAAGAACACGTGGATAACAACTGGCTACTGCAATTTGGATCATTTGACAAAATGCAAAAATCTCAAAACCATCTAAATTCTATAATTGCTCTAAACACCTTTGGCTAACAACGAATTAATAGTGATTAATCACTGGAAAGCAGCTTCAATTCAGTTCCATAACAGATCAGTTAAGAAAAATCATGATATATTGAAAAGTTTAATTCATTGTATTGAAATTCAGGCCTATCAAGAGTTACCATTTGAAGGACACAATAAAACACAGGAATCAAACAATAAGGGTAATTTTCTGGCTATATGTGAAGCAGTAGCAGAATACAATGATTGTTTAGCATTGCATTTAGATTTCATGAAGAAAAATGCCAACTGCATATATTCCGGACTTTCAAGTGCAGTTATTGTTCACATTGAGCAAAGATTTGTTGAATTGTTTGTTGAATCTGAAGCTTTTTCACACTTATGAAAAAATTATTGATGGAAATGTTTTCATCTTTGGATGTCTATAAAAGCATATTGGATTTAGAAGGAATGAAATGTGAGCTGAAATCAGTTTATGCTGCAGATTTTGCAAAGCAAGTGTCAAACATCCAAGAAGTCGCAGACATAATTTGGGAGCTTGAACTAAATCAAGGTCTGGCTGAAGTAACAAAATGACATCTGATTTTGACCATACCTGCCACATGTATTGGGTCATCCCATAAATAATGCATGTTTTTTTATACTTCTTTTATTTTTCAAAATTAAGATAAACAAAGTTCTTTAATCTAAAATATACTCTCCTTCATTTTCTACAATGCTCTTCTGGTAGACTTGCAAGGCCCCTTTTCCAAAATTCACTTGTCCATGATGAAAAATACACCTCCAGTACTGTTCTGACCTTGTCTACTGAATTCATATTTTTTCTGTCCAAATGATTTTGAAGACTGTGGAATAAATGATAATCAGATGGGGCAATGTCTGGCAAATATGGTGGGTGGGGCATCATTTCTCATTCAAACTGCCTTTGGAATATCATCCTTGCTGTATGTGACTGAGCATTCTCCTGATGGAAGAACACCTTTCGTCTTGAAACCAAAAATGGTCATTTTTCTTCTAGTGCTGACTTAAGTCGCTCAAACTGACTTCCTGCTTTTATAACAAGTTGATGCAGGTAGTTTATCCTGTCCCCCTCTGACTTTTAGTTCATGCAATTGAAAAGAATCACATTATTTATGAGATGACCCAATACTTACTGTGAGAAATCGCTTTCTTCATAAAAGTGAGTAGATAATTGTGTTCTCAAAATGAAGAGATGAGTAATTTGGTTGCCATTTCCATGACTAAAGATCTTTTGAAGAAGATGAAGATAGTGTGGTGCTAATACATTTTATACCAAAGTGATCGATGGATTTGCCAAAAAGAAATGAAGGATTTGAACTAATTTACAAATAAATTTTAAATAGCTCATTATTCGTAGATTCTATTATTTTCTCAGATTTCTTTTGTAACCAATAACGGTCATCATGGCAGACCTATCACCAGCATATTGCTAATGGGGAAACATCAAGTCCAGTGGAGAAAAGTATCAAACCCAAAGCATGCTCTGTTGTTAGAAGTGCATTTTCTCACATTAAAATTTGTTCACATCACATTCGCAGATGGAGTGGGGCTCAGTAGTTTTTGGTGAGGTTTCCCCTACCCCATTCTCGACCTTGGTGATTGGCTTGCATCGTGGGTTGCATGCCTTGGTTTCTAAGTCACCCTTTGCCACTGTTGTGCATTATATACACCCAAATCCATCTATTGTTCCTGCCTTCATTTTCTTTAGATTTCTATTAAATTTCACCTTCTAAGCCCATATTAAGTACTAGTATAAACCAGTCCGCCTCAGAACTACCATCCTTTGGTAATCCCTCACTTTTCACAAGCATCAACAACATCAATATGCCAGTCTAGAAGGCCTTAATAATATCGATCACAGAAACTGAAGGATGTCTCTATCATATAACCTTTGCATTTCCTTGTTGGAGTTGACAAGCGGTTCACTGTTAAGATGAAAAATATCACAGACAAACAGTCCATTATATTTTATCAATAATATAATTTTGTTAGTGACTATAATAGAAGCTTCAGTTCTTATTGATAGCCCTGTGGATCATATTGTCAGTTCCTAAATGGCATCAACTTCAGCAGCTGACCTTGGCAAAGTGTAGTAACTATAGTATCTATGAATGATAGACAGCGACATCTTCATTTAGTTTAGCCATGAGTTATAAAACTTCGTTGGTACTGCTTCGCTTCTTTAAGGATGACTTTGTTGATGAGGATCTTTGACATAACCCCAAACTTCTTCCTTCCTGCTCATTGGTCACCACATTGTTTGTTTTATAATGGATCTTGAATGAATACATTCAAACAATCAGTTTACTGCTTAAGCATAGCATTAAAGTATACAATGGTCCTGTTGTTTTTGGCCTTATACATATAACAAATGAATAGAAATAATTTTTTTGAAACACAAAAATTTGTTTTTTTAGAATTTTTGCCGTTTTTGGGTGGGTGGGGTGGACCTATTTATTTATTTCCTGAAACAAGTGTTATTAAAATGTAAAACTTATTTGAACAAAAGTTAAAGGAAATGCAAAACAAGAGGTTGTAACTTTCATATCTTCCTTAATAGCATTAAACACTTTCATCTCTTACTTGTTTCAGTCACTGGGTTGCAGCTATGCTGGGGCATTGCCTTGTCTCTTTGCTGAACCATTACATTACAGGAACATAAACATACCAACAACCAATAGAAAGATACACACACATATATTTATGACAGGTTTCATTCTGTTTCCATCTACCAAATCCACTCACAAGCTTTTGGTTGACCTGGGGCTATAGTAGAAGACACTTGCCTAAGGTGTCACACAGTGGGGCTGAACCTGGAACCATTTGGTTGGAATGCCAACTTCTTACCACATAGTCATGCCTGCGCCTACTACTTGAGTTTTGCAAAGCAAGAATCAAAATCATATTGCTGATATCATTCACAGGGAACTTCACTATGAACTCACTATACACATTCGCAGTAATAATCTCTGTTTTAAGATAATATTGTTTAAAATTATAGTAACATTAAAAGTTAAAATTAGAGTTGCTGAAAATAAATAATGTTCAAGAAGTAAAAGAAACATTGTTTAAAATACAATTAAAATATATAGCCTTAAGCATAGATTATTCATCTTTTTGTCATTTTCCACACAATTCTATTGTATTTAGCGATTTCAGATCAACTAATAGTCGTGGTACTGGAAGCTCAACTTAATTACTGTTTGGACTGAAATAGAGTCATTTTGTATCACCGTAAAAATTGTAATCGTAAAAATGTGAACTCTGTTTGACATCGGATATTGGGTTTGGTACTTCTATAAAATTTCAATTGAAACGTTAAACCACCTGCTCAATCTCAGGTAACAGAGTTGCATTGTATTGTTTAGAAAAGCTTTTATGGTAGACTTGTGGACTGTGCGTGAAGTTTTAACAAGAAGCATAATAAATAAAATAAAACGTATGAAATGAAAACCGCGACAAATTTGGAGCACTCACTACAGAATTACTACAACAATAATAAAAATGTATCTCTGTTGTAAAGAAAGGAATTAACACAAAGTTCATGGCTGACTGCTAGTGAGGTGTATTCTTCGTCGGAGTTGAGTTGCGGAAGAGGTAGGGGATGGTTCAGAGAAGTCAGTCAGTGACTGAAAGGAAGAGGGGGTCTCTTCGTAAATCTGTTAAATACCGAACAAGCTTTGTCTGTGTCACTCCACGTGCTAACAAAATATTGTTAGCTGCTGTTAAAGGTTCACATGACACCCCTTCTATGTCTTTATTTTGTTTATCTTTCTGTCTGCCTCTCAATTTCTTTTGTCCTCTCCTTACCTACGGCTGAGTCAGTTTGTTTGTAAATCTTTTCTTTTGCCTTTCTTTCGTCTTACAAGAAAAATATTCGTGAAAGCGGGATAAAATGGACTGCTGAAAGGTCAGTATGTGAGGCGATTAAGATAAACGGCTGTACGTGTGTGTAACCTTAAATAAAAATATCAGTGTCTACAGATTTCTTTTCATACAACCCCATAGTGTTTTAATGTATACTGCTGCACATGTATCACTTCCCTACTTTGCACAAGTTCGACCTATGTGACAGGGTGTCGTAATTGACTGCCTTTATGTCAGTAAGCTAGTTTCCGGTATAGATGTGTGAGGCTAGTTGTTTGATTCCTTTGTAGATAATATAAGAATAAATCAGTTCTGAATGCATCCTGCATATTAATAGCCTTTACTTCTAGTTTACAAAGTGTCGTCTGTAATAAGCTTGTTTTGATGAGCAAAAACTTGAAATTTCAAGGGTGCAACAGTTCAAGTGGTTTCCAAGGGTTTCTTCCACTAGGGTTCAGAACATCATTATGTATGTAGACCTTTCTCATACATTAATTCATTTGAACTTTGATGTCATGTCTGAAGTGTAGATGAGCAACAATCATTAAAGAGCATTTGGGGCTTATGTCACTGAGCAAACTAACGATCAAACGCATTCCAGATACGACTATCCTGTCTATTTAAAGATGTCTATGATTTCAGTATCAGATGTATCGTTCCCTTTTTTCCATGATAGTAAGATGTAATGTAAGGTAGATTTGGTTGCTATTTCTGACAGGTTGAGTGACGCGTTAGAAGCTCTCTCGTGACTTGAAATAAAATTTGGAGGTAAGTTATTGTTGAAGGAAATTTGGATACTATTTGTAGTGTGACCTTTGGGTTAGTGTATTCGGCTCACGATCATAAGGTCGTGGTGGGCTCAGTTCCTGAACGAGCGGCACGCAGTATCTATCCTTAAGCAAGGTGTTGCTTCACTTAGCTGTAAATGAGTACCAGCTGGATGTGGGTACAGCTCTCTCTCCTCAGCTGTCCTAGATGTGCCGCTGAGTTAAGGGGTGATGGCGTCTGTGTCTGTTCACAACTACGTAAAACAATTAGCGAAAATATGATATATGATACTAAGCCACACGCGCTCATGAATGACATGCAGCAGGCTGATCAATTACGTAGAGTAAAATAGTTGCATCCAAGGAAACTAGTGGTTTTCGCCACTGTTTACAATTTTGTTCCAATTGTTTTCAAATTTGGTATATGGATGAAGTTTTGTATACTAATTATGAAAATGAAATTCATTTTCCCTATAAATCCATAGTTAAAAAAGTTATTAGCTTTTAAAATTTGCAAAATTTGGGTATTTTAGCCAATCAGAAGCGAGTATTTTACATATCACCGTAGCGATAATTTCTATTTCCATAGTAACCAAAACAAAGAGGCACCACGTGTTGCACAGCTGATTGCGAAGAACTGTTTCTATAGCAACCAAAGATGCTGCGCATGCGCACAAGGAGGAGAAGGAGATACGAGAAAGATAATTTATAAAGTAGTAGTTTAATGTTTTGACATGCCAATGCTCCCTCTCCACTGATGATGGAAGAAGCAGCGAACGTGCTGTTTTCTGATTGCCTGAAAATTTTGAAAATTATCACACTTTGAATGCCTGTAACGTTTTTGCAAAAATATTTCTAGAATAAATGAATAACAAATTCGGATTCAGCGTAAAAAATTACATCTATATGATACATTAAGAATTTTTTTTAAAGATAATTGTAAACAGTGACGAAACCACAAAGATCCGTTTTCTGTGTCCTATGCATGAAACTATTAGTAGCTCGCAACTTTACACTGTGTACATTAGATGATATCTCTCACTGGATGAAGTATTACTCATTTTGTTGATTTTATCTT